>NC_056728.1:833131276-833196358 GCF_019279795.1 Protopterus annectens | reverse complement strand
TACTTGATGTAACTAAGTTTTTTTTTTTTTTTATCAGGGACATATATGCACAATTGTGATTTTTTTTATAATTACCAAATAGTGTTGCATGTGAACATTTTAACAATTATGTTTTAAATAATAAGTTTTTAGAAAAACTCAAGCCACTTGTCTAGCAGTCTTGTTTCTTATCTTATCTTTTCAACATTTCCTGTAACTATTCATCCAGTTTAGGAAGGTCTGAGCTCACATTTCAGTTAACCCTTTTTAGCATTTTTCCTTTAATCATATATATTTTTTAACTTTTGATTTCAGTATTTTTTTATTTAACTGTTCTGACATTCATTTTACAAAGACTGTTTGACTAATACCATCCGTGATTTTATTTCTTTTTAAAATTCAGAACTTTAACTGTTTGTTGTGGTGTTACTATACAATTATATAAAAAAATGTAAATAAATAAATAGCTATTAGCTTAACAAACACATTTATATATTTACATTATTTATATTTGTGTTGTCTGCCTGTTATTCTTGTGTGTTGTATAAAAAGAAAATACATGCATGTCAGTCTTGTGACTTTAAATCATTACTCTTATTAACTATTTTTATTTAATTTTTATATACAAGAACTGTTTTGTTTACCTTTTCACTATGCTATGAGAATGTCAGTCATATGCTCTACTTTACTGTAATACTGATAAATATATTGCTTTAATTGAATGGAAGTTTTAAACATTTGAGAATGATTTGCATTTCACCATCCTACCATGTAAGCTTAACCATTTTCAAAACACAAACATGTTATAAAATATATTTCTTTTGTACAGATCAGCTGTAGTTTCCTACTCTTTCCCAATGTATGAAGGAAGTCAGTCTCTGTCAGTTCAGCTAATCTATTTTCTTCATCTTGTAACTGTTGTTTAAGAGTCTCCTCATGGTCTGCCTGATATGTCTCAGGAACCTGTTCTGCTGAATCTGAAACTCCTATGCACTTTTGAAAAAATGTTTGTATAACTTGTCTAAACTTCCTGAACTCATTGTGTCTCTTTTTTAGAAGTTTACTACATTTTTTTGTAACAAAATGTACTAGTGGTTCTATCAGTAACTGATTTGACTCACATGTGGTGACAGGACAAAACTGTTTAACATCTGAATATAATGGAAACACTTTAGCCTTAGTTAATTCTTTATCATGAACACATCTGTCTTCACAGTCTATTGTTTTATGACATAATACACAAAATGCAGTTTTTGTTGAGTCACACAATAAACATTTGTCATACCCTACATAGTTTTCTTTGAGATACCAGTTAAATATTGTAATACATTTGCATAATGCCTTACTATCAACCTGCCCTACTAAGGTTTTACATTTACTAATATGCTGTGTATACCAACATTGCAATTTACTATCCATACTGTCTAAGAATATACAAACTATGTAAGAATATACAAACTGTTTAACATCATCCACACTAACTATGTGACACAGAAAAAAGTCTTACCAGTTAGCAAGAAAACAGGTGATCAGGCTATTGTTGCTGATGGCTAGAATTTTTTCAGAGTCACTTGAGAAGCTGGGAAAGCACAACAGGCAGTGGACTGTTGGGCTAGTGGATATCCCCATTTTCTTTAGTGAAATTATGGCACTGCGACTGGAACTTCTGTCTCACTCCGGATGTAGACGTCTAAAAAACTTTACTACTGCAAGCTGCATAAACTGGAATACTTCTGTTCAGAATTGACACATACGTACAAATGTTAGTTACTGCAATTTAACTGAAGTAACCCTCTGCAGGGCTTACCATCACTCCCCCTGTGTTTGAATGCAGATTATAGGTTCAAATGCAGATTTTAGGTTCAAATGCAGGCTAGCTTGCCATTGAAAAATTATATGGCTCTAGTCACTCAGCTGGCTTGCCATTGAAAAAATATATTGAGCTCTGCTTACTACTTCTTACTGCTTCTTGCTCTTACTGTGGGATTTGAAGTCTTCTTAAGACACTCAGTCTTGCTGGCTGGATTCTGCTAAAATTCAAAGTCTGGTTATATTTGCATTCACAGTCTGTCGCATACAGAAACTTGCAGAATATACAGTGATGAGAGAATATACTTTGCAGCACCTGTCTTTAAGAGCAGTAACCAATAACTTTTATAATAAACCAAACTGGACAAACGTTGCAGCTTAAAAGCACTGTTCCAACTTTACTTCTCATATAGTACAGATGATGTGAGAGATATACCATTTACCTCAGGACTTGTGTCCCTACCATACCTCTAACATAACTAGATTTAATACAGACTTTTTATACATATTTTAGTTAAACACACACCCTCTTGGTTTTGGAAAGATACTGCCTTGATGACGCAAATGCTAACACATCTGTTCTTGTGCAAATGCTGATAAGTAAACTGTCTTCAAGGAAACACCTTGTGGATTAGAAAAGCACATTTTTAAACTTTCTTAGAAAAGCATGTCCTGTTGTCCAGTGAAAGCAGATTACATTCTTGTCATGTCTGTAAGAAGTTCAGCTTTCTTGATGTGTGTGTAATACACTCATAAGCAAGTTCCTTATTTTTTTAAGCCACAGTCATTTAGTATGGTTGCTGATCACATATTACTAAACTCTGTTTCTGCATTTAAGCAAGCTTTTTCTTTCAGCATATTTACAACATAATTAATTTTAGCCTTATATTCATAATATCTAACAATAGGTAGGTACTAGGCTGTTGGCCCTCGGGCCTATATAAGCCTAGCCAAAAGGTACCCTGGCTTTCACCACCCAAGAAAATTATTTTCCTGTGCCCCTGAAATAAACAGCCCTTGCAGGTCTTGAATCCAGGACCTTGCACACCATAGCCTATGCAATTTACCAGTAAGCCAACTCAGCCGAGAACCGCTGATTTTATGAGGAACAGACTAAAAATATGGGTCAAAAAATCTGGACATTCTGCAAAAGTCTGGGCACTTGAGAGATATGGAGATGGGCGTCAGTGTGTTAGCCTAAAAATGTACAAAAACTGATTTTCTGCAGCTTGTCAGTGGGTCAACCTATCAATCTCAATCACATCATTCTGTTATGCAGACTATTAAATTAATACCTTTCGATTGACCCTGGGGTCTCACTTGTTTTATATCAATGCTAAACTAATTTCTTAGTTTCTCTGTATAGTAATTCTCTGTGGCAGTTTCCTTTTTCAGTTGTGTAGTCCACAGGTCTCTGTGATGTGATTTCTGACAGTGGTGTGTCCATGTGCCTTTTTGAATCACCTTCTATGGTAGACTGTGGCTGTGGGAGAGAGAGTCTGTGTGTCCAGGTAGGTGGAAGGGGAGAGTGCCCTTCCCTGACTAAGTTTACTGGCCTGTTACAGCTCCATACTTTCACCCACTACATACATTCAACCTATGTCTGAACATCTACACAAAATGTCAAGTGTGTGGTCACCAGCCTTTCGACAGTACTTAGTATGAGATGGTACTATTATGTTATACTGACACACAGCAGGAGACTGTATTACCGTAGAATGTAAACCATGCAGAAAAAGTCTGGAGCATGTCGTGTGTTCTGTGCATCTTAGGCCCATAACAGCACACATACTCTTCTCACCCAAAGTGTGGATAGGTACAAGTGTGTTTCCATTTACTTTGGCTAACCCCAAACCTGTGAAAGTGCTACACCATGTAACTTGACTGTCATCAAATTTCAACCACCCTGCTGCTATGTACATCATGATTGTCACCCACAGTATGTCTCCTCCAGAGCGTACACAACTGGTACATATATATATATTTATATATATATATATATATATATATATATATATATATATATATATATATATATATATATATGTGTGTGTGTGTGTGTGTGTGTGTGTGTGTGTATATACATATATATATGACCAGCTGTCCCTATTAAGTGTGCAGCAGAACATTAGGCTGTGTTCTACACCAGGACATCCAACTGCATGTCAGTGTGATTCCCCCTAATATTATTCATACTGGGCTTCCATCACAGGTATGTGTAGAGGTCCAACCCTCCCCCCAACCCCAACCCAGGAATACAACAGAACAGTATGGATTTAGTTAGAGCAGTCCATAAATGCTGCACACACTTTATGGTTATCTTCTCCTACATTAGTCCCTGAAACTGAAAAAAAATGTTTACTGCAAACTCCTATGGAGCTGTAACAGGCAGTAAACTTAGTCAGGGAAGGGCACTCTCCCCTTCCACCTACCTGGACACACAGACTCTCTCCCACAGACACAGTCTACTATACGAGGTGATTCAAAAAGGTGAGTGGACACATCACTGTCAGAAATCACATCACAGAGGCATGTGGACTACACACCTGTAAAAGGAAACTGCTGCAGAGAACTACTATATAGAGAAACTAAGAAATTAGTTTAGCATTGATATAAAACAAGTGAGACCCCAAGGTCAATCGAAAGGTATTAATTTAATAGTCTGCATAACAGAATGATATGATTAAGACTGATAGGTATGCATCCAGCTAAACTCCAGGAAGGGCATATGATGTTGTACTGGTATGCGGCCAGCTATACTCCAGGAAGGGCATATGATGTTGCACTGGTATGCATCCAGCTATACTCCAGGAAGGGCATATGATGTTGCACTGGTATGCATCCAGCTATACTCCAGGAAGGGCGTATGATGTTGTACTGGTATGCGGCCAGCTATACTCCAGGAAGGGCATATGACATTGCACTGGTATGCATCCAGCTATACTCCAGGAAGGGCATATTATGTTGCACTGGTATGCATCCAGCTATACTCCAGGAAGGACATATGATGTTGCACTGGTATGCATCCAGCTATACTCCAGGAAGGGCATATTATGTTGCACTTTTATGCATCCAGCTATACTCCAGGAAGGACATATGATGTTGCACTGGTATGCATCCAGCTATACTCCAGGAAGGGTATATGATGTTGCACTGGTATGCATCTAGCTATACTCCAGGAAGGGCATATGATGTTGCACTGGTATACATCCAGCTATACTCCAGGAAGGACATATGATGTTGCACTGGTACACGTCCAGCTATACTCCAGGAAGGGCATATGTTGTTGCAGTGGTATGCATCCAGCTATACTCCAGGAAGGGTATATGATATTGCATTTGTATGCATCTAGATATACTCCAGGAAGGGCATATGATGTTGCACTGGTATGCATCCAGCTGTTGATTACTTACAAAAAGAATACAAGGAGTAAACCTAATGACTAGTTGACTGGTCACCACATTTTTTATTTATTTATTTTATTTTATTTATTTAACATTTGCTAACCAGGAAAGTCCGACTTGGAGCGAAGCCAATTTTCAGTGGAGGCCCGGGAGGATATGCTCCAAATGCATATCTTTGAACATGGGAGGAAAATGGAGCACCCAGAGGAAACCCACATGAACTCAGGTAGGACATGCAGGCTCTGCACAAAAGGCACCCCAGCCAAGAATTGAACCAGAGAACTTCTTGCTGTGAGGTGACAATGCTACTGCTACACCACTGCACCAGAACCTTAACATATGCTAAAATGTTGTTGGTGTGAGGTACCCACAGACAGCCTTCCATGGTGGGTACTGACTCGTGCTACCTGCTTAGGCCTTGGTACACATTCTTGTCAGCTCACCTAGTACAGTGGTAAGACTGCTAACTTGCCTTACTCTGTAGCTCTTCTGCACTTCTCAGCTGAAAGTATGACTTTTCAGTCCTGCCCTCTATGCCTTTCCTGGAGTATAGCTGGATGCATAGCAGTGCAGCATCATATGCCCTTCCTGGAGTATTACTGGATGCATACCATTGTAGCCTCATATGCCCTTCCTTGAGTATAGCTGGATGCATACCAGTGCAACATCATATGCCCTTCCTGGAGTATAGCTGGATGCATACCAGTGCAGCATCATATGCTCTTCCTGGAGTATAGCTGGATGCATAGCAGTGCAGCATCATATGCCCTTCCTGGAGTATAGCTAGATGCATACCAGTGCAGCATCATATGCTCTTCCTGGAGTATAGCTGGATGCATAGCAGTGCAGCATCATATGCCCTTCCTGGAGTATTGCTGGATGCATACCATTGTAGCCTCATATGCCCTTCCTTGAGTATAGCTGGATGCATACCAGTGCAACATCATATGCCCTTCCTGGAGTATAGCTAAAGGCATACGAGTGCAACATCATATGCCCTTCCTGGAGTATAACTGGATGCATACCATTGCAAAATGTTCCTGTACAACTAACCATAGTAATTCAACTTAATAAACCCTTCTGAATCCCTTATTTTTCTAGCTCACATATTCATTATATAAAAGCATCTTCTTTAAAAATGCTATTTGCATCCTTCTCATTTGCATACAAGATCATATCTGTTGCCTTTTCTCTGTACTTATAGCCATATTCCAGATTTATATAGAAAATGCATCCATTTCTTCATATATTCCTTTTCATCTTTGTCACTACATGAATTTTTTGAAGCCGAACCCTCTCAATAATTGCAGTCCCACTCAATGATTGGCATTTCATTACTCTATGTGTTTAAATCTATTCAGCCTCTATCCTCTCCCAGCAGGAAAAACAACCTGCATATTTCCAGTTTATCAAATTGCTTTTTACATACTGCCCTTTAATTATAATTTTCCTGACCATCTTTTATATTATTATATTATCATTATATTATTCAACTCTCTGCTCTTATTTTTGCTTTACATGTGACAGGAGCTGAAGCTGCTCAGATGGTTACATTTTAGACTCCTTCCTTCCCTATAAATCAGTATATTGGCCCTTTAAGATTTATTTCATTCCTTTTTTCTGTGTTTCACTCAATAAGGTCACCAAGAGAGCAATCTACACAGCCAGCCTTCCTTTCTTATATTTGGTGTCTGGTTGTATATTTTGAAACAACCAGAAACTGAAATTAGCAAACTGATAAGACTACAGACTTCCTCAAGGTGTTATTGTTTACTTGTAATGAGCCTTTAACACTAAAATCCATGTATTTTAAAATAAAAAGAAGCAGTTCATTATCTAAACTCATTCTCTCCAGCACATCTCTTTACTCCCAGAGGGTGTGGCTTGAGTCTTTAAAAAATGAAGTTAGCACCTTACAGTTCTAACACTCATTGACCTAGGTCAAATAAAGATACAGTGTATGTTTCAAGATAAAATATGTTGATACCTTCTATGTAGCATGGTTTTATTAATGCAAATATGGACGTGCAATATGTGACACCTAAATCCGCAGCAGGAGGTAACTACAGAAATGCCTGGAGGCGCACTTGGCTGTAATGAGCTGTTAAAGCAACAGTTTGCAAACTGTTTATTCAGCTCCTCATTTTAAGATCATAGCTTATTACCCTTTCCCCTTCTCTCCACTGCATACTGCTTCAGCACCAAGGGGTGTATCTAGGCATACTTTATGTACTCAAATGAGTACACTTTCTTTCAGAATACCTCTCAGAAATTTTGTTGACTTTGAAAACCAGAATATTTCCATGTCTGTCTAAATTGTGCTATACAGCTCTGTACATAACTTTCTTGCTGATAATGAATACTCCTCTGAAAACAGACTTTGTATAGTTAAAAGACATTAGCTGACTGTTATGCATACATTTATTAAGCTCATGGGGGGCATTATCTGGGGAAATATACACATTCTTAAATGCAGAACAGGTTGAGAAGAAACACACAAAACTAAATTTTCCTCTAATAGTATCAGCACTGGTTCTTTCTTTCCACCCAGCAGCTGCAACTGGATACATACCCTGGGATTCAGCATCAAATTCTGTGTCTAAGTAGGCAAAATTGTATGAACGGTGGCATGCAGGACGGAGCCAATTCAGAGACACTCTTAGCATAAACATGCAAGGCCATGAAATATCGTGGGCAGAATGCTATGCAAATAGATGTATAATGACATGGAAATTAGTTGTTTTTCTTTTGGCTTTTCCCGGTTAGGGGTCGCCACAGCGGAACTCCGGTCCGCTAATGATTGGCAGTAGATGTTTTTACAGTGCCGAGGTGCCAGCTCGATGCCCAACCTTCAACGAAGGCACGAATGACATGGAAATTATATATTACTCAATAACATGGAAATGAGTAATATTATTAAATTAAAGGTCATGCTGGATGCAAATAAAGGCAAAAATATGCTGGCATTATTAACAAATGTATACATTTTGCAGTGAGACATGACTACCAGAGTTACTGCCTGTAAAAAAATCCTCTCTTTTCAAAAGATACAGACCACAAAATGATTTTAGAGGTAGCCGATATTAACAGATGAGTGTATGCAGTAGGTTACTCTCACAGCCAGTAGCCATTTAGATGTATGCCATTGTCCACAGTGCCACCAATTAATCAGTTCTTACTTAATATTCCAAGTTTGCCTTGACACAGAAGTAGCAGATATATCATTCAGGAGCTGAATAAGATGTGTTGTCCTCATATGTAGGCTTCTGGGATGCATGGAGTACCTATCCCTGTCTACTTCGAGATAAGTCTAGCTTTAAGAAACTTGACTACAGGGGCCTTCTAGTGACTAATGGGGAACAGAGTGGGTGTATGCCAGATATCTGCCTGAAGGATTGTCCATTAGTTTTTCATTGCTATGCTACCTCATGTGGAGGAGCCTGTGTGGTTCTTATATACCACAGTGGACAAAAGCAACACCATACAGGCATTTTATTTAATAAACCATTTCCCTAAGTACTGGGAGCCACTGACTGCACTCACATTACTATCAGGGAAACAGGGACAATGGTATATCAACTGCAATGGATTCCATGCCATCAACTGTCAGGTGGTCTGATGCACATGGTATAGGATACAGGATGTCACTGCACCACCAAGATAGTGCCCATGGTTCCCACATCTGCCATATCTCTGACATATCTGGATTTGTGTGGCTGACTTCCCCATGGCCATTTTAGTGGCAGTACTGGATATACTCTTAAGCCATGGCTAATGACACCAGTAAGAAACCCACAGACCATGGCAGAGAATTCATTCAACACTGCAATGTCACAGATCACAAACATTGCTGAACATGTGCTTGGACTGATGAAGACACACTTCCACTATTTAGACCTCTCCTGTGATGCCTGCAGTATGATCCTGAAACATGCAGTAAATATTTGCTCTGTGTGCAGTATTACACAGCACATTGGTACACAAAAAATGCAGCAGGGGATAGACATTTGAGAAGAGGATGTCCTATACTCACCAGTGAAGAGGTGTCAGGAGCGGAGTCCATGGAGGAGCATGCCTAAAGAGATTATCATGCAAGGCATTAGCTAAGGGAGAGCATCTAATTCACAGCTAAGGTCCACATTAAACATGACATACCACAGTAACAATGATGCAGACAGGTATGCTACACTATGCATGGACCATCCACACTGTGCATCAGACAAAGACTAACCAGGTAACAATGTACTTTGGGGTGGGCACAGCTATCATATGCATAGGAGTAGCAATAAACAGTGACAGGTGTCAACAATGGATAGTGTGTTTGTGTGTGTGTGTGGAGGGGGGACTGCCAGCTAATGCTGTGGGTGATTTGTTTCTCTTGGTCTACTGAGTGTGGGAAGATAGGCAGACTGGTCGGGAGAGGGATGGTATTTTCATTGTGCATTGCTTGGACACAGATGGGTGGTGCAGAGCTTGTGTGAGTGTGCATGGACACAGCTCCAGCAGAAGATGCGAGACTGTGCTGGAGTATGACAGTTATGTCTAGAGCACATGCAACAGATATGTGCACTGACAACATATGTCCCCATCTATGGGGGGCTTCCTCTATGGGGAATGTCACAGGCAAGATCCACAGCATGCAGATGATGGAGGACTCCATAACTGTGAACACCATGGTCTGATATGATCGACTCAGAATGGACAACCAGCTGCATCTGCAGCTAAAGAATCCTGCAGTGCCCTCAAGACTGGATGGAAGTGAGAAGGCATTGGCAAAACAGGATATAGACTGTGCCCTTATCTTCCCATGGTTGTCCTCCTCACAGGAAGTGGATGAGGTAGGCTATGAGAATGGCTCTTATCTTGACTGGTGGCTACAGAGGGATATCTGCAGCATACAGACACCCTAGGCTGCCTTTAAAATATGTTACATAAATAGGCCAGGCTGTTGCTCAGATCATCAAGCAGACTACATGCCACCCAATCAGCTCTGCTATGACTGCATTGGCATCTACCTGTCCCTACATAACAGCACTGCAATGAAGAGGTAGCCACAGTGACACTCAGCTCAGGGGAGGCAGAACACATGGCGCTGCTGGTCACTGACCCCCACTCCCATCCCCGTGCTCTGCTCAGAGGGTGACAACCATGGTTATGGGAGGCCTGCAGCAGGATGTCATTCTGTGCCTGGGAGAGCTTCTCTTTTCTTCTCTTCCCTGTGTCAAGCGTGATATTATTTTTATATATGTATATCTATATATATATATATATATATATATATATATATATATATATATATATATATATATATACAGTCTTTGGGTGATGAATCTATATAGGTTCATAGGTTCATGTATATATATATACAGGCCTAGGGCCTATACAAGCATAGCCAAAATGTACCCTAGCTTTCGCCACCCAAGAAAATTATTTTCCTGTGCTCCTGAAATAGACAGCCCTTGCAGGTCTTGAACCCAGGACCTTGCACACCATAGCCTATGCAATTTACCAGTAAGCCATCTCAGCCGAGAACCACTGATTTTATGAGGAACAGACTAAAAACATGGGTCAAAAAATCTGGACATTTTGCAAAAGTCTGGACAGTTGAGAGATATGGAGATGGGCGTCAGTGTGCTAGCCTAAAAATGTACAAAAAACGATTTTCTGCAGCTTGTCAGTGGGCTAACCTATCAATCTCAATCACATCATTCTGTTAAACAGACTATTAAATTAATACCTTTTGACTGACTATGGAGTCTCACTTGTTTTATATCAATGCTAAACTAATTTCTTAGTTTCTCTATATAGTAGTTCTCTGCAGCAGTTTCCTTTTACAGTTGTGTAGTCCACAGGCCTCTCTGTTGTGATTTCTGACAGTGGTGTGTCCACGTGCCTTTTTGAATCATCTTCTATGGTAGACTGTGGCTGTGGGAGAGAGAGTCTGTGTGTCCAGGTAGGTGGAAGGGGAGAGTGCCCTTCCCTGACTAAGTTTACTGGCCTGTTACAGCTCCATACTTCCACCCACTACATAGATTCCACCCATATCTGAACATCTACACAAAATGTCCAGCATGTGGTCACCAGCCTTTCGACAGTAGTTAGTATGAGATGGTACTATTATGTTATACTGACACACAGCAGGAGACTGTATTACCGTAAAATGGAAACCGTGCAGAAAAAGTCTGGAGCATGTCGTGTGTTCTGTGTATCTTAGGCCCATAACAGCACACATACTATTTTCACCCAAAGTGTGGATAGGTACAAGTGTGTTTCGATTTACTTTGGCTATCCCCAAACCTGTGAAAGTGCTACACCATGTAACTTGACTGTCATCAAATTTCAACCACCCTGCCACTGATGTACACCATGATTGTCACCCACAGTATGCCTGCCCCCAGAGCGGACACAACTGGTACACACACACACACACACACACACACACACACACACACACACACACACACACACACACACATATATGTATATATATATATATATATATATATATATATATATATATATATATATATATGACCACCTGTCCCTATTAAGTCTGCAGCAGAACAGTAGTCTGTGTTCTACACCAGGACATCCAACTGCATGTCAGTGTGATTCCCCCTAGTATTATTCATACTGGGCTTCCGTCACAGGTATGTGTAGAGGTCCAACCATCCCCCCAACCCCAACCCAGGAATACCACAGAACAGTATGGATTTAGTTAGAGCAGCCCATAAATGCTGCACACACTTTATGGTTATCTTCTCCTACATTAGTCCCTGAAACTGAAAAAAAATTGTTTACTGCAAACTCCTATGGAGCTGTAACAGGCAGTAAACTTAGTCAGGGAAGGGCACTCTCCCCTTCCACCTACCTGGACACACAGACTCTCTCCCACAGCCACAGTCTACTATACGAGGTGATTCAAAAAGGTGAGTGGACACACCACTGTCAGAAATCACATCACAGAGGCCTGTGGACTACACAACTATAAAAGGAAACTGCCGCAGAGAACTACTATATAGAGAAACTAAGAAATTAGTTTAGCATTGATATAAAACAAGTGAGACCCCAGGGTCACTCGAAGGGTATTAATTTAATAATCTGCATAACAGAATGATGTGATTGAGATTGATAGGTTGACCCACTGACAAGCTGCAGAAAATCAGTTTTTGTACATTTTTAGGCTAACACACTGACACCCATCTCCATATCTCTCAACTGTCCAGACTTTTGCAGAATGTCCAGATTTTTTGACTCATATTTTTAGTCTGTTCCTCATAAAATCAGTGGTTCTCGGGCAAATTATTAAGTACTGAAGTCACTAATAATGACCAGTATTTGAGTTGCAGACTATATCCTTCAAAAAATGCATGTCAACACAACTCCTTTTATTCTAGCAACTTTCTAAGTTTATAAGAGCAATATTTAAAAATTGTCCCTATTTTGGGACCTTTGTCCTGCCATTCTTTTTGGCTTTGTGCAGATTTCTTGTGCTAAAAGGTTAAGAGGTATGGCCATCTCTAAAACCTGTAACCAATAAAGTAAGTCCAAATTGTTGATTTCTTTGTAGAGGGAGTTTGGGTGTTCTCTTTCCCCTGTTCATGATTACTTTTCAATTTATCCTGGTGGAGACAGACTCTTGATTTTCAGGCATTCTTTATAATATCAAACCAAACATTTAAATAAATATATTAGGGTGCATATCAAACCGTGTAGAAGTCTGCAATACAAACGTGTCTCAGAAATCGTTGGGGCACAACCCATAAACCAGAGGGCATGGTAGTTTTACACCATAAAAGAAAAGAAACACGAACACACTTTGCATTAATGCTGCTGCTGTTTGAACATTTTCATGTCTTATAAAACTGCTTCCCTTGTTAATGATGGTGGACATTATTACAAATATGATCTTTAATACAATGACATTATTAAACCAGCAATCTTTACAATACTAAAAGAAAATGACTTAAAATAATATAGTATTATGCACATTGATATTGATGTGATTTCATCCAAATTATACATAAGACTACATAAAAGACCTTAAAAGAGAATAAAAACTTCACACTGATACAACAGTGTCAGCACTGCATTAATTCAAAGAATTCAGATCTATTAATCAACTAAAATGTCATTTTCCTGGAGAGACAGTGAAGAAAGTGTCCTAAATTCCATTGCTGCATTGTACCAGTATTTGTATAATAATATCTTCTCTTTTCAGAAGGAATCAGTATTTACATCATTTATTTATGAACCTCTTAAAAGAACACTATAGAGCAGATAAAGGGTGTAGCCATGCTAACTCCTTTTGCTCTAGTGAGTACATTTTCCTGAGCATCACTTAGAAACATTGTTACTTTTCAGGTCATGTTATGTCTACAGCTATCTAGTCGGTAGCCAAAACAGCAGGTGCATAGCTTGCAAAACAGTGTATTAATAAAGGATACAGCTGAAAATAACACATTTAAGTGCTTCTGGACAACATTTTGAGATTTTCTTTAAACAAGAACCATCTTTATTAAATTATCATGTATGACAATGCAAGCAAGTTTAGCATAAGCAGCACTAAACTTTAGTTTCCCTGCAGCTCTCAGCTCCTTGTAAAATCTACTCAACACTCAGCTGTATCTCTGAACTTTGCAGCACAAGAAATCTGGAAAATGCCAAAATTTATTGGGGGCACAAAAGGCCAAAAACTAGGGACACATTTTAAACATTGCTCGTATAATATTGGAAAGTTGCTAGAATAAAATGCTGTTACCACCACACATTTCACTGTCACGTCTTGAACCCAGGGGACTCTGTGCAAAACAGTCGGAGAAACATACCACTATGCCAAATCAGCTGAAACAGAGGAACGCAAACTTAAATGGCTACCATTTAGTGAATTCAGTTCTCACCATAGCTGTCAACCTCTTAGCAAAAAACACCTGAAAAAAGCCAATAATGTGGGAATACAGCTGCCAAACATATTCAGTGAATTCAGTTCTCACCATAGCTCTCAACCTTAGCACAAAATACCTGGATGAGGCCAATAATGTGGGAATACAGTCCCAAAAATATGGGCAAATTTCAAACATCCATGTTATAATCTTAGATAATTGCTAGAATAAAGCTTTTGTTTTACCATGTACTTTGTGAAGAATATGAAGTTTGAAATTCAAATGCCTGTTATTTTTAAACATTTGTTAACCAGGAAACTAGTCTGACTTGGAGCAAATCAAAACCAACTTTCAGCAGATAAGGGAGAAACACATTTTTATAAGGGATGGGCGAACATACAGACTCCACAGAGAAGGCACCCCAGCCAAGAATCAAACCAGAAAACTTGTAGTTGTCAGGCAACAATGCTACCAGTGCACCACTGTACTACAACCCTTCAGAAAGAAAAATTAAGATACAGAAACCACAGATTTTATGAGGAACAGAACAAATATGAGGCAAAAATCTGCAATTTCTTTACAAATAGTGGTGGGTAGGGAATTCAGGTCCTTGCCACCTGCATCCAAGGGTTCAAGCCTGAGTATCTCTACCCACCACTATGTGTTAACAGAGGCATTTTACACAGACACACACACACATACACACACACACGTGCGGTAGATGACCACACAGAACAGAGGAGCTCCGGACTGCTTGATCCACAGGACCAATCAGGAGAGAGGTGAGCAGGGATTCAGGAGAGAGGTAAGTTGAGTTCTAAGCTCTTGCAGGGAAGCGTTGAAGTCGAGGGCGGGTTTGCTTCTTCGAGACAATGGAGTTGGACCTTGTTTGTGGAGGTTTGCTGCTTCCGGACACATTTACAGGTAATGAAGATGTGTGTGTGATGTTTGCTGCTTCCGGACCAGGTAATGGTGTGTGTATGTAAAATGCCCCTGTTAACACATAGTGGTGGGTAGAGATACTCAGGCTTGAACCCTGTACTTTGAATGCAGGTTGCAAGGACCTGAATTACCTACCCACCACTATTTGTAAAAAAAATTGCAGATTTTTGCCTCATATTTGCTCTGTTCCTCATAAAATCTGTGGTTTCTGTATCTTCATTTTTCCATGTAATGGTTTGTAATGCAGTGGTGCACTGGTAGCATTGTTGCTTGTCAGCTCTAGGTTCTCTGGCTTGATTCTTGACTGGGGTGCTATCTGTCTGGAATCTGCATGTCCTCCCATCCCTTACAAAGATGTGTCTGGAATGTTTCTCCCTGCTCTGCTGAAAATTGGCTTTGTTTTATTCTAAGTCAGACTAGTTTCCTGGTTAACAAATGTTTAACAATAACAGATATTTGAATTTCAGACTTCATATTCTTCACAAAGTACATGGTAAAACAAAACCTTTTATTCTAGCAATTGTCTAAGTTTATAACATGGATATTTGAAATTTGCCCATATTTTTGGGACTGTATTCCCCCATTATTGGCCTCGTCTAGGTATTTTCTGCTAAGGTTGAGAGCTATGGTGAGAACTGAATTCACTGAATATGTTTGGCAGCTGTATTCCCACATTATTGGCTTTTTTCAGGTGTTTTTTTGGTAAGAGGTTGACAGCTATGGTGAGAACTGAATTCACTAAATGGTAATTTAAGTTTGTCTTCTGCTGTTTCAGCTGATTTGGCATAGTGGTATGTTTCTCTGACTGTTTTGCACAGAGTCCCCTAGGTTTAAGACGTGGCAGTGAAATGTATGGTGGTAACACAGCATTTAATTCTAGCAACTTTCCAACATTATACAAGCAGTGTTTAAAATGTGTCCCTGGTTTATGGCCTTTTGTCCCCCCCCCAATAAATTTTGGCTTTTTCCAGATTTCTTGTGCTGCAAAGTTCAGAGATACAGCTGAGTGTCGAGTAGATTTTACAAGGAGCTGAGAACTGCTGGGGAACAAAAGTTTAGTGCTGCTTATGCTAAGCCTGCTTGCATTGTTACTAGCACAACAGGTAGTGTGCTTGCTTCTGATGAAGAAGGTTGTGGGTTCTACTTCCACAGTAGATAAATGCATTGCTGCTACTGTACTGTGCTGTAAAGGGGGTGGAGGCTATAGTCCTTTCTGGCAAAGATACCTAGTAACTATGAGCCTGTTAACAGTTCGCTATCCATTCTCTGTTGCGGTATTACTAGCGTATCATTTTTTAATGCATGCAACATAGGCAATTTATTCTTCAAGTGCAACAGGCACTTTATTTGTAGATGAAACAATGACATATAAAGTTGTTTGCTAGCAGCAACCTCTTTATTAGTTACAGATTTCTTTAATGTGGATTTTACTACTTCAGAGATTGTGCATATTTACTGATACTGGTGGACTATAGAAGGTTGAGTAGACTTTTTATGATGGAAATGTTCTGAATTGGGCAGTTTTATCATTGGTGCAAGCATTTTGTTTCATTGTTTACTGGAAAAATGTTCAAAACAATAAATTTAAAATGCCCTCTAACAACTGTACTGTATTGTACAAGGAATATAATGTAATACAGTCAGGAAGATATATCAAAGAGCATGTGTATGTTTCATGTTCAAGGGGCCTATGATTTTGAAAACAGCCCAGAGTTAATCTTTATCTGCCACTGGCAAAATGTATTTTCTTTGAATGTGGGTTTCAATGCTGTTTCAATGCATGTGAGTTTCAAGGGCAGAGAAGTTTTAAATGCTAAGTCTATTTTCATTGTGAGACTGCATTGCTTTGTTTAACAGATATCTATTAGGGTTTGTGCTGTAAAATGCAAAATAAAACTTTCAAATGAAATCTAAATAATCGCAGAAGTAAAGCAGTATGCACACTACAGTGTTTATGGTAAATGGGGCAAAATAACCAAGGAATGGGACATTGGAATGACTGCAGGGGGAGGCTCCATTCGACCATGATTTTGTGAGGGGGGTAGCAAACTCAGACAGCCCCGGTTGAACTATACCTCTCAGTTGTCCATATTTTTGCAGAATGAATTGATATTTGCTTCTTATTTTTGGTGTGTTCCTCATAAAATGTGTGGTTTTCTAGCAAATCATTTAGGAATGAAGTCACTAATTGACAGACATTGAGTTTCAGACGTCATAACCTTCAGAAAAATGCATGCTAATGCAAGACCTGTTATTCTATCAACTGTCTTAAGTTTATACAAGAGCAATTTTTAGTAGTGTTTGTATGTTTCCCCATTATATTTGGCCTTGTCCAGATTTCCTGCATTAAGAGGTTGAGAGGTATGTGCAAATCGCTTTGTAGAATTAGGAATATCCAGACCTCTCAATTGTCCCCAATTCTGGCTCAAAATGTTGCTCTCCCCTAATAATATCTCTTCAAAATGGCAATTTTGGAAGAAAACGTGGAGGGTTTACAATTATATATAACTGTAATGATCAGAGTTATAGATTACTTTTATTTCAGAAATGCATGTAGATGCTCTTATTTTGTTAGTTGCTCAAGTTAACAGTGTTAATATTAAAAAGGTGTCTCTTTTTTTGACAGGTTCCCAGCTGTATCGTGTGGCAACTTTATATTTCTGCATCACATTTTTGGTCTGTTTTTCATAAAATTGTGGTTTTCTGGCAAATTAGTGGCAAGTCATTAAAGATTGAAGTTAGAAAATAATGGCAGACATTTGAGTTTCAGATTTTATACCCTTCAGAAAATTTGTACTAATGCATGATCTACTACTGTACTATTATTTAAGTTAATAAGAGCAATATTTAAAAATTGTCCTTATTTTTGGGCCTGTGTCCCACTTCTAGTTCTATGTATGGTTTTGTCCAGATTTCTTGCTCTGAAGTTGAGAGGTATGAGTGTCAGAGCCATCACTGTCAGCCAGAGACATTTCAAATTATGACATACTTGTTGCACGCCACTCCCCATTGTAGTGGCTCTGGATGTGTCCAAGGAAGGCAAGGAGCAGTTATGCAGTGTAAGTGTGCAGAGTATTTCCCCATCCAAGGTAGACCACAAGTACGACAATGGCTTTTCATCTGTCCTTGATTTTGCAGAATGTTCTGGTTTTCTGTCATATTTTTATACTGTTGATTTATGCTTCTTATTATTCAGGAAATGCATGTTGTCACAGTGCCCTGTTGCTCTGTTTAAGTAGCAATGATTTAATGACCATCAGGTAAGCTTGTCAGAGACTGTAAGATGCAAGTAAGCTTTAATAAGCATACTGTTAAAGAATTACCAGCATTGAAAGCCTTTTTGTTGTTGCCATGCAGAGAATATTTACATAACTTATTAATTAGCCTTGGGTATTGAAATGCATATGACAGTATTTGTAATAAAAGGACAGGATTACAGTATTTTCAGAAGCTCATTACATTTATTAGAGACTTGCAGTCATCTTTTGTTGGAGACTTGCAGTCATCTTTGCAGGCTTACCCATAAACTAAACAGTATGCCAATCTATCATGTGTGGTCCATAACTTGTGCAGGAATCCTTTAAGCGATTTATCTTGAGCTTGCTTCTTGTTTGCTGTTCATATTTTACTTTGATCATGTCTTCCTCATGAAACAAGCAGATAGTTGTGTTAGGCAGCAGGTCTTTTTTGCATAAGAAACATTTTTACAAGTCGGGGTATGACACAGATTGCTACTTTCAGCATGTTACTTGGTAATTTTATAAAGCTGAATATAAATTATAATTAGAACTGCAGTGCAAGGAGTAGTGGTTTGAGATGAGTGCTGCTTGTTTATTTATACTTGATTTTGACTGGCATTCCAGTAATGTATTTAAAAAGTAATTTATTTTTTTCATGCCTCACAACCTGTTTCCATCTGGATATTAAGTATATTGTCATGTAGCATTGAAATATTTTTTTCTTCTACACTTCATTTTGTCTTGATTGGACTCTCGTAATGACTGTTTGGCACCCAGGGCAGCATATTTAATTAAAGGTCCAGTTGTTGTGGTTTTGAGCATAGCTCCACCCCTTTCTAGTTGGCCACACCCCTTCCCATTGGCCCCACCCATTTAGCTGTCTCCTGCAGCCCTCCTTTAATTTGAAGTCACCAGCCGCCAGTCGCCACTGATATCCAGTCCCTCTTTCCAATCCTCTCTAACCTCCTCTGATTGATTCTTATAGTTAGCATGCACTATTTTATATGCTCTACTAATTAATTATTCCTTTTTAAATGGCAGCTTATGTTCTAGATTCTACTAAAAACTCTACCAGTGCTGGTCTTTCCTTTAGGGCCCCCCTATTTCTTTCTCTTTACCTATACTCTGATATCAATCCTTGAATGGGAAGGCAATCTCTAGCCTGCAGTCCAAATAAATTCTCAGCCTTTTCACATTCTGTTACCTTTACCTCTCTAGTTATTTGCTCCCAATACCTTGGTTCCTTTGCCAGTATGACTGAGCCCTTTCTTGAATCAATTGACCACTTAGATGCCTCACTGGAGGTCATTCTAGGTAGAGAGCAAATGGCTAACCAGCACATGCCTCCCCCCAGATTGGTATTAGCATTCTTCATGGCCACAGGGCCAGCCATTGGTGTGCTGTTTACCGTCATGTTGATGGACCATGCAACACTGTTTAAAGGTGCTTGCTAAATACTACAAAGGTACAGCAACATGCACATGGTCATTTACATGTCGCTGTACCTTTATTAGTCTTGCGGCACATTAAGTGTTCCTTGCTTGTGCAAGTGAGTTTCTCATATTACCTCATACATGTAATCTGCAAAATATGTAGCATGCATATATGTATGTATACATGCATATATTTATTAACTATATATATATATATATATATATCACACACACACACACACACACACACACACATACACACACACTTATACATATACATAATATTAATTTTTTTTTATTTTTTTTTTCCTCACACCCCCGTTAAATTAAATATACTAACTGTGAGATTGCACAGCACTGGGAAGGGTAAAAGTCACTTACCCCAGAATTATACAATTTTGCAGAAAACAATGGACGTCATGCTCTTTTTCTGAGAGTGCATGTTATTTTATATATATATATATATATATATATATATATACACGTATACCTGTCTATCTACAGATATGTATATGAATATACATAAATGTATAAATCTTTCTGCAAAGTGAGTTGTTGGCCAAATGATATCCCAAAGGGATAGCTAGAGAGTAATCGCTGAACGAACCTTAAGTTACTCATTAGTAGTGAACACTTTTCTACAGAGATAAAGGTAAACAAAGGCTGGTTTCTACAAAAATGTTTATTAATTGATAGATGACTGCTTATATAGATCTTCAAAAATTAAAATGTTTTAATACAAGTTAAAGTGAGTTTGCCTTTAAGTAGGTTTGGGTAAGTGGAAGTGGTTAACTGGGGACACCTGAGTTCACAAGTGGCTGGCCGAAAATGGTCAAAATTTGGAGAGATCCTGTTGATGGGATTACTCTAGCTTTCATTTCCATACGGGCACTTGGCTTTCCAGTCTACTGTCCTCACCCTTACAAATTAATTTACCTTAAAAATCAAAAGTGTAAATATTTCCATTTCAGGAAGAAAATACTGAAAATAAAAAAATGGAGTGACATTCCCTATCACAGTGCATTTTTTCTTATTTTGTGCTTAATTCATGTTAGCCTTTATGCTTCATTACACCACTCTAATGTAGTTTATTCAGATCATTTTCTTAAAAGTGCTTCCACATAAGTTTCTTTACACCTATCAAAAGTCAATTAACCAACCCGCTTTTATGCGACTCAAACATTTTTATTTAAGTTTTTCTAGTATAAAAACTCACCTAACCAAAAAAATCTGAGTTTAAACTTAGCAGGTAGTAAATGATTGTTCATGCCTGATGCATGCGAGTGATCACACACACACACACACACACACACACACACACACACACACACACACATTCATGTAAGTATATGATTTTTAATTTAAGGTAATGCTTTTGTTCACCCTGCACTAATTTAAGGAAGTGCCATTGTTCACCCTGCACTAATTTAAGGAAGTGCCATTGCTCACCCTGCACTAATTTAAGGAAGTGCCATTGCTCACCCTGCACTAATTTAAGGAAGTGCTGTTGCTCACCTTGCACTAATTTAAGGTAGTGCTGTTGCTCACCTTGCACTAATTTAAGCTAGTGCTGTTGCTCACCCTGCACTAATTTAAGGTAGTGCTGTTGCTCACCCTGCACTAATTTAAGGAAGTGCCATTGTTCACCCTGCACTAATTTAAGGAAGTGCCATTGCTCACCCTGCACTAATTTAAGGAAGTGCCATTGCTCACCCTGCACTAATTTAAGGAAGTGCCATTGCTCACCCTGCACTAATTTAAGGAAGTGCCATTGCTCACCCTGCACTAATTTAAGGTAGTGCTGTTGCTCACCTTGCACTAATTTAAGCTAGTGCTGTTGCTCACCTTACATTAATTTAAGCTAGTGCAGTTGCTCATCCTGCGTATATGATAAAATAACATGACCAAAGTTTGTTGTTTTCTACATAAACATGTATCTAATCTCTTTATACTATCACTGTTAGTTTGAGGCTTTCACAATTAAACAGATACCATGATATTCAAAATAAGTTTTCTGTCTTGGCAAATCATTTTGCATAATGAGCAGCCTTTTGCTAAATGGAGGTGATAAAGAGACACTGAGCATGTGTGTGTGAAAAATAGAAGAAATTCTGCGCCCGGCACTGTGTGCAAATGACAGTATAATGACCTGGTAATGAGCAACAATATTACAATCAAACCAATCAGGTGCAAATGAGGGTAAACAATACGGTGGAAGGATTAGAAAAAAATAAAAAAATATATATATATATATATGTACACACACACACACACACACACACACACACACACACACACGTGTGCGTACACACGCACATGCACATGCATATACATATTTTGTGCCAAGAAATGCTAACTCCAGAGTGCTGAACATAGAAACATAGATAAAACTTTGAGCTATAGGAAACAGGAAAACATGAACAAGGTAGCCGCAGGACATGCAACAAGCTGTACTCATTGCTGGTAAAGACTGTGTTGCATGTCATCACCATTTGGTGGTGCCATGTCGTCCATTTGCAATTAACATTTCATGCTGTCCACTGCACTGAAATCATTGGCCACTACTGTGTGGACAGAGGCATCATGCAGAAGCTGGTCAAGTTGTGCTGCCCTGAAATGCAGACCTGTGGGATACATGGAGAACCTATCCCTGTGGTAATTAAGGTATGAGTGAATTTAAGAACACTAGCTACAGGGACTTTTCAGTGACCAACAGAGGACACAGTGGGTGTAGCCCAGGCATCTGCCTTAAGGATAGTCTAATAGTTCCTCAATGCCATACTACAATATTTGGGGGCATGCATGATTTCTACATTCCACAGAGGAGATAGCCAACATTGTGTGTGTTTTTTATGATACAATCTGGTTCCCCAAGATAATGGGAGCCATAGGCTGCACTCACATTGCAATATAGGCCTCAGCTGGGGTACAAGGAAGAAGGCTTGTCAACTGTAAGCAGTTCCAGTCTATTCACTGCCACTGTGGTCTGTAATGCACAGGGTATAATATACAATGTGTCTACAGACAACTCAGGTAGTGCTCACAACTCCCACCTACAGCATGTATGTGACTTACACTAGAGATTTGTGCAGGGTAATTTTACTCAGGGACATCTTATTGTCCATGCCAGATATACCCCAGAGCCTTGGTTAATGACATTTATCAGAAATCCCCAGACGATGGCAGACAGTGGCTACAACTACGTCTTGTTATAGAGCCATGTCATTTCTAAACATGTGTTTAGCCTGCTGAAGGCCTGCTTCTACTGTCTGGATATATCTGGGAATGCCCTGTAGTGTGGCCCAGACATCTGCAGTGACATATTTTTTGCCTGAGCAATTTTACAGAACATCATAGGTTCATAGGTAAGTACTAGGCTATCGGCCCTAGGGCCTATATAAGCCTAGCCAAAAGAGGTTCCCTGGCTTTTGCCACTAAAGAAAATTATTTTCCTGTGCCCCCATCGAGCAGAGCCACAGAAGTGATCCCCGGGGTGAATTTCCTGTTTCCCATCCAATTGTCATCCAATTGTCAAGATTTCTCTTAAAGAGGGCTAAAGAGGAGCTTTGCTTGACATGAATGGGTAGTCAGTTCCATAGCATGGGAAGTCCCTGGGACAGGAATCTATCCCTCCAGCATGTTCTGTTTATTGTGACGAGGTTTAGGTCCCTGGAGCATGTGGCCCAGAGAGATTGGGATTTCTTTAAGTGTAGTATGTCCATCAGATCTGGGTTTGACATGGCTTTGTATGTTAGCAGAGGTCGCCTCTGAGTAGGCAATATGCAATGGAGTAGAGATGGAGTTTTTTGAGATGGTCTGCATATGGGATCTGTTTGAGGCCAGTAATCCTCTTAGTGAGGTATTTCTGTGGCCTTTCTAGTTGTTGTAGATGCCTTGCAAGTTACATGCCAAATGGGGCATTGTACTCTACAATGGGTCTGATGAGGGATGAGTAGAGAGGAACGATGACTTCTCTTTTTCTGGAGGAGAACCCCTTTGTGATGAGGTGTGCCATGTACAAGGATTTCCTGACTACTGTGGTGACGTGATTATCAAATGAGAGACTACTGTCCACCTGTGTTCCAAGGTCTCTTATCACACTTTTGGTGTTTAGTAGGCTATCGCCTATGTGGTAGTTCATGGGTACGGTGTTTTTCCAAAGGGGATGACAATGCATTTCATGGCATTGAGCTTTAGGCCATGATTCTGACACCAAGCATCAGTCTCAGTGAGGCCTCTTTGTAGAATGTCCACATCCTTAGATGAATCATTATGTATAAGAAGTTACAGCAAGGTAGATATATTCAGGAAGAAGAGAAAGTCCCAGACTCAGAAATGCAGCAGTTGCCTAATAAGGAGCCTGTGGCAGAGCTGACTGCAGGGGAGGAACCTGTGACGGAGGAGGAGATGCCTAATGAGGAACCTGTGGCAGAGCTGACTGCAGGGGAGGACTATGCCAGATGGAGGAGGGGCACATTGTGCCATGATACTGGCTAAGTGACAGTGTCCTGTTCATAACTATGGCTGGAATAAACTATTATACAGAACAGTAAAAATTATGTATGCAAACCTTCACCAAGGTTATGCTATACCATTTATAGACTAGTCACTCTGCATCAGAAATAGTCTTCCCAAGCAATGAAATACAGATGGCAGGACACAGTTGCTATCATATGCACGGATTTGGAGGACCACAGTGTTAAATATCATCAGCAGGCAAATGTGTGTGTGGTGGTGTTTTTGGCAGCATTTTTAGATATGTGTGTCAGACATACATTGGTGGGTTGCGAGACTATGGTACACCAGCCAGGGTGGGGGTGTTGCCTGTGTGTGTGTGTGTGTGTGTGTGTGTGTGTGTGTGTGTGTGTGTGTGTGTGTGTGTGTGTGTGTGTGTGTGTGTGTGTGTGTGTGGGCATTGTAGTGGGTAGCAAAGATGTCTGAAAGAGTGTTTTCTGGGATACAGTGCCAGAAGATGTTACAGCACTATGTCAGGATCTGGTGGACAGGTCCAGAGCACCCACAGAAGATGTATGTGCAGACTGAGCATGTCCCAAGGAGTGCTCTCTCCAGAGAGGATCACAGGCATGGTCCACACCATGCTGAGACAACAGAGTGTTCTGTGACTGTGAAAGTTGATGCCTGCCATGGGTGGGCTCAGCACAAACACCTTGCCCACGTGGATATACATGTCTTAACATACTTCCTTCAACAGTGGATGGCTGAGTAGGGGTGGTGGCACTATGTGTACCTGACCGTAGCTCCCCCTTCCATGATGGACCTGACCACAAGAGATGGAGGTGGAATAGTCATGGGCAGTATGTCAGCCATGGTATCTTGCCACATAAAGTGTACCTGCTGCATGCAAAATGCAAACTCCCAATGCCAAGATGTTACAAGTTGCCCATGCAACACCTGAGGTCATTATGTAGACCACATACTACCTCTAGCAGTTCAGCAAGGCCTGTTCTGGAGTCTGCATCTCCCTGTATTTTGGTCCTGCACTTGTGTGTTATGCTGTGTTCGTGGGTTGGGTTGTACAGGTACAGAGACTCTATAATCTGAATGGTATAAGGATATGGAAGTAACATTGCCTATTTCTAACAACAGCACAGTGACCCCTGACTGTAGTGGGATATGGCTACAATCATCAGCAACAGAGTTCCCTAACATCAGGCAACTGTACAGCCTTGATGAAGGACCCTTATAAAACTGCACCTGTGAAAAACAACAAAACAAATTACTCAAACTAAAAAAGACCCCCATCCAATACTTACAGGCTAGTGAATGAAAAAGTGCTACTTAATAAAGTGGTATAGGAGATTAGTTGTTAACATACTTAGCTAGCTGGTATTTAGTAAAGAATTATGTTACTTAAATATCAAATTGATTTGTACAGATGCTTGTGTTGAAAATGGATTTGTAAGGTTGCTGTATATATATATATATATATATATATATATATATACACATACATAAATGAGGTTAAGCTCAGCTCCAGCTAACGTTGAGAAATAGTAAGAAATTGAATTACTGGGCCAATTAAAATAAAGATGTTATCTCACAGTTTTGAATGAAGCCAAAGATGCCATGTCTGTAAGAAGCATGGTTTGTTAGTCTTGTAGGAGGAATATAAGTCAGCGAGTTTTCATAAGTCCTAACACGTCTTCCGCCCTTTTCAAACCCAGCAAGTGTACTGTTGTGTTCCCCTGTCGCTCGCTCGCTCCTGACATAAGGTATGGTCTAGCGTCTGATTAACAACTGCACATGGTTTTGATTTGTGAAATGCTCTGTCGCAGAACTATTTCTAGCTAGCGATGTGTGTATAAACAGTTTATAGGGTAACAAAGCCTGAGAAAGTGACTATATACTGCTTTAAAAAGACCTAGCGTCTGATTAACAACTGCATATGGTTTTGTTTTGTGAAACGCTCTGTCGCAGAACTATTTCTAGCTACCTAATGAATGCAACCTACTAGATATCAGTTGAATTTTATACTGAAACAGAAGCAGCCTTTCATTTTTGTGAATACATTCTTCATGTGCACTGACTTGTTTGATAGATAGATTGAATTAGTCTTGCATAATTAGCTGCTAATTGTGGTTTAACATTTGGCGTTAAAACAAGTGAATACTGCTACTGCTCTTAATGCGCCCTAGTCGGCGTGCATAGTTGGCGACATACTGCTTAATTGAATTGACAAGTTTTTATCTTATTTCACTACAGTTACAGTGATATTTGACATTAACATAGCCTATGTAGCCTAATCTTTCACCTACCCATCTAATAAACCTAGCGACTAGAAGTTAACCTCTCTGTTTAGTCATATAATAATGTTCTAAGGGTTCTATCTGAGGTTAATACTTCTACCATATCTAAACACTATCTGTTCCTCTCCTTCAACATAGGAAGCCTCCCTCAACCAAACCCACCGCGTGGCTCCTAGATTTAAGTGGCGACGCCGAAGAACCTAAATCACAGTGCGAAGGCACAGGCTGTTTGCCAGCCATTACCAACAGTTTAATAATACTTCCCCAAGGAAAATATTGGGTAAAAACTAAACCCTCAACATACTGTTATTTAAGGCCTGACAGAGTCTTGCAGGCAGGAAACACAACAGTACCTAGCATCTAACTTGACAGCCTTCCCCCTAAACAACTTCATATCCCTATACTTTTCTTGGTTATCTATCCAGGGATTTATCAAAGCAGTTGAGCGGAAACTTTATCAGAAATCAGCTCAATGTAAATATGCTTAAAGACTAAGTAAAATTTACTTCAATTCTAAGCAACTCAAATAGCAGCCCTGTTACTTACAGGTAGCCGGCTTTGGGACCTTGCAAACTCCTGAGTTGTGTATCCCCGCTCCGCTTCGCCCTCGCTACGCTCGGGCTCGCTCCGCTCCCCACCCTGCCCCCATATCCCACCCGCCCCCACTATCTCTACATTTATGAGGTCAGTAAACCCAACCCACTAACTCTAAACCAATCACAGCCCCCCACCAATTGGATACCTCCCCTCCCACAATCCCGCCCATCTACCTAAACCTTAATAGGCACTTTCAAAAGCAACCTACTCTGACTGCCAATTGCTTATACATAATCATGTGTAAAGTAATAACGATTATTTCAATATTAGCGGTACTATTACTTATCCCTTACTTTGCAACCAGATACGAAAATTACACTGTATCTGGTATCCATATCCCCAATGGCCACACATGCAAATATACAAATTATCCCTCCTATCCTACTTCTACTATCATTTACCCCACTACACCATACTTCAAAACTGAAATCTTAACTCAACGATACCCCAAAGTAACTACTACTAAACATATTCAAAAGATATTTTTTAAACTACTAAAACTAATTGACCAACTGAAAAAATGTATAGCTAAAGATGGGGATATACACCCCAACCCAGGCCCAACTACCAATCTTGACTCCACTTACCCAAATGTAGCCTCAAAATCCTCCAGCACTCTTCTTATGTTTCATCTCAATCTTAGAAGTATAAATAATAAGGTTCAGAATCTTCATGCATTATTAGCCATGCATCTCCCAGACATTATATGCCTAACTGAAACCTGGCTTAAACCATCCACTAAGGATGAAGAGATACTTCCACCTGGGTTTAATATGTGGAGGGTTGATCGGATAAAAAAAAAAGGTGGTGGAATAGCGGTAATGTTCAGAAATACTCTGAATATCATATTGAACCCAATACAACCCCCTAAGGTCGCTAACATGGAGCTAATTGCCCTACAAATATGCCTAAATAAACATAAGACCATTAATCTCATTGTAGTTTACATTCCCCCAGGGAAAAACTTGGAAACCTTGGAAGTAACACTAAACTGGTTAACCATAAACTACCCCCAAGAGACCATTATACTGGGAGACGTCAACATAGACTGGGCACAATTCACTGACCAAATTAATCCCCCACCCATTAACCTATATGGATTTTCCCAACACATTACTTCCCCTACAAGAATTGGTAATACTAAGCAAAAAGAAAGCACCATCGACTGGATTCTTACCAACAAAGATACTAATAACTATACCACAGGTACCCTCCCCAATGATCTCAGCGACCACCTAATCACATACATAAGGAAGGACAAAATGGTTTTAATAAGACCTCCTATATATAGACTTATTAGAAATAAGAAAAAATTTCTTCCAGAACTTTTCCTAGACGAACTTAAATCCTGTAACTGGTCAAGCCTTAAGACACTTCCCCTAGATGAGAGTGTGGGTTATTTTAACAACACATTTCTAAAAATACTGGACTCCCATGCACCAAACCGCCTTATAAGATCAAAAATTCGCATAGCACCATGGCTAACTAAGGAAACTAAATCAAAAATTAAGCTTAGAGACCAAGCTTGGGAAATGTGGCGATCCACGAAACTGCCCTTAGATCGTATTAAATTTCAGCAGCTAAGGAATATTACTAAGTCACATATCATCCAAGATAAAAAAAACTATTACTGCCACCTACAGGATAAACATCAGAATAACCCTAAAAAGTTTTGGGCTGGTTTTAATAACCTTCTTCACTCTGGGAAACCCTCTACTCCTACCCCTTCTAAACTTACTGGTAAAGACCCAGATGAAATAGCCAATAAGTTTAACTCATTTTTTACTGAGACCATCCAGTCCCTAGCCGGCAAGTTACCTTCCTTCTCACCTTCCTCAACTAATCCTACCCCCCTCACAGCCAATTCAGCTGGTAAATCTCCACCTGCCTTTAACCTTCAACCAATCTCAACCTCCTATATTAGCTTCCTATTAAAGAAACTTAAACCATCCAGCTTATCAGCCGATCGACTCCCAGCTGAATACCTACAAATAGCATCAGAGGTTATAGCCTATCCTATCTCCATTCTGATAAATAGAAGTATTACTGAGTCTAAAATCCCCACAATGTGGAAGATATCATATGTCATCCCACTTCACAAGGGCGGTGCCTCCATGGAAATATCCAATTTTAGACCTATAGCTATAATGTCCCCAATAGCAAAAATTATGGAAAGATGTGTTCATAAGCAACTCCTCCACCATCTAACCCTAAATAATCTTTTGTCTAACACCCAACATGGCTTTCGCCCCCATCACAGTACAACCACTGCCCTTCTCTCCTTTGTTGACTCAGTCAACTGTAACCGTAATAATAAACTAATTACCTCTGCGCTCTTTCTGGACTTATCAAAAGCTTTTGATATGGTTAATCACCAAGCACGGCTCCATACCCTGAAAACATTTCACCTTGACTACTCAGCCCTAAGCTGGTTTGAAGACTACCTATCAGGGAGACAACAAGCTGTCCAGTGGCAAAGCAAGCTATCTCAATTACTACCAAACACCATAGGAGTTCCCCAAGGGTCTATACTTGGTCCCCTTCTTTTTTCTGTATTTATAAATGATCTTTATACAGTAATCCCCAATTCAACATGCATTCAATATGCAGATGACTCCACCCTGATCTGCTCCGACGCCTCCCTCCATAATCTCCAAGTAATTACCCAAAACTGCTTTGCTGCAATAGAAACATGGTTCATTGAGAAGAAACTTATCTTGAATCCAACAAAAACTAAGCTACTACTAATTTTCCCCACCTCAGCCTCTTCCTTAGCACAACACCCTACACTTACTAATAATACGACCTTCCGAGTTCAGTCTACAAATGGTACCATCATAGAGCCCGACACTAATGCCAAACTACTTGGAGTAACTATCGATCACAAGCTCAAATTTGACATGCACATTAGCCAAACTATAAAAAATGTAAACAAAAAACTAGGCTCTATGTATAGAATTAAAAACTTTCTAACCCCTACTACCAAACTAACCATTGCACGTACACATCTTCTCTCCACCCTACTGTATGCCTCCCCAGTATTCTCCTTCCTTAATAAAGCTGAGCTCAACAAACTCTCTATGACTTATAATCATATTGCCAAATTTGTAACAGGAGAACCGTACCATACTCATCACTGCCTAAACCTAAAAAAACTAGCCTGGTTAGAACTCCCAAATCTTCTTAAACTTAATCAACTTACTGAAGCATTTAAAATAATCAAGGAACCACATAAAACCCCCTCTTTAAACAAACTGTTCATCCCCTATTCTAATCTCAGCTGCCTTAGATCCTCCAACAGTGAACTAATACAAACAATCAAAACTAATAACTTAGGTGGGGATGCTCTTTATGCCAATTCCATTGGAAAACTATGGAACTCCCTTCCCAGTGACCTAAGACTAACTACCTCCCTGAGCAAGTTCAAAAGCAACCTCAAATCTTTCCTAAAAGAGCATTGGCTATGTTCCTGTACCAAACCTGACTAATCCTAAAAATACCAATACTACCCATACTATCTCCCGATGCCTTTTTTCTCTTTCTTTTTTACTACTGCTGTTCTAAACTATAGTACAGGATCTCCTCACTGTAACACCCCTAGCTATGAACTTCCACGAGCATATAACTAGATATTTCCTTACCGATATATGGAGCCTATAATATCAGCTTTGATAATGTCCAAAGATCATATGTTTTTATTAATCTACTTATCATATGAATTACTTAAGTTATAGCTAATTTTTAACATGATGTCTCTTCATACTAGAAAATCTAAAAACTGTACATATGTAACTCAAACCTAAACCTTGTCTCAATTATGTATATGTTTTCCTTTTTTGCCTGGAACTTTTTTGCAACTGTTATGTCTCTACTTCGTACTACCTTACCATGTTATTATGAAATTGTTGAAATGTCAAACCTAAACCTTGTCTCAACTATGTATATGCTTTTCTCTTTTTTCCCTGAACTTTCATGCAACTGTTATGTTGAAACTTTTTATATCTTACCATGTTATGTTGCCATTTTTGAAATGTAACTTAAAACCTGTTGTACTGTGGAGCTTTTCTCCCCGGGTCTCTGCTGAAAAGGGATATGTATCCAGTTGGACTAACCCGGTAAACAAATGTAAAATAAAATAAATAAATAAATAAATAAGTCTATAATTATTTTATGACTTCTAGAAGTAGCACCAGATCTGAGCAATGCTCTTTTGTGTGCATTATTGACATGTAGGTACTAAATCCTGGCAGTTTCTAGCAATGAGTGGTTGCATGGGAACCAGGAGTCAAATGACCAGATGTATGTGATGTCATTCTGGTATCCATCACTAAAATAATGTTTAATGATAGATGAGACTGGTCTCATTGCAGTATGTTTCTTGGAACATGACATAGAAGGATCCCTCACCTACTTCATCTTGCCTTGCTCTATTAAGTAAGTAGGAAATGTAATTCTCTAGATCAGTCAGGAAAATATAGTGAGAATATCTAAGTATTGTTTTTTCTGTAGCTGTATGAATCTTTTCAGCTTTTAATATTTCCTGTAACTGAAACTCTGGTGTTTACTGTAAATAGATATTTCATATATTTGGCATATAAACTTTTCTGAGGTGCAGGCCACAATCAATGGGCTATGGCTAACCAAGTTTGCAGACGATTGCAAACTTGCCGCTGTCATCAATTCCCCCTAGTGATGTGGACATCTTCTAAGTGGGTCTCACCCAAAAAAATGACCGGTGCCAGAAACAAGGCCTCAAGCTCAATACCAAAAAATGCATTATCATCCCCTCTGGAGAGAGTGACATCCCCACAAATTATCACATTAATAACAACATCCTAAGTATGCATGATAGAAACCTGACTTTTAACCAACATGTTGCTTTCGTTGTATGGAAAGCTTTCTACATGGCCCACCTTATAGGTTCATAGGTTCATAGGTTCATACTAGGCTATCTGCCCAAGGGCATTTACAAGCCTAGCCCATAGTTTTGTGGCTTACGCCACCCCTTTAGTATGGGGAACTATACCCATTATTTTGCTGTGCCTCTGTCGAGCAGTGACACTGAGGTAATCCCTGGGGTATATCTGCGATCTCCCATCCATTGGTCAAGATTTCTCTTGAACAAGGCCGGCGAGTGCTTTGCCTCACATATACCGGGATTTTATTCCACAGCATAGGAGTCTTTGGGTGATGAATCTATCCCTCCAGCACGTCCTATTAATAGCCGTGTCGAGGTTTAAGTCTCCGCCCTTGTGGCTCTGACGGATCTAGATTTTTGAGGTGAAGCATATTCATCAAATCTGGGTTTGACATGGCCTTGTATGTTAGGCAAAGGTCACCTCTGAGCAAGCGGTGGCGACTGAATAGAGCTGGAGTTCTTTCAGTCGGGCAGCATAGGACAGATGTTTGAGACCCTTTATCCTTTTGGTGAGGAACTTTTGTGGCCTCTCCAGCTGCTGCAAGTGTCGGGTCAGATACATTCGAATTGGGCATTGTACTCAATCATTGGTCTGATGAGTGATGAGTATAGGGAGACTATGACCTCCCTTGATCTAGATGAGAATCCCTTCATGATAAGGTGGGCAATGTAGAAGGTCTTCCTAACTACTTTAGCTACATGGGTGTCGAATGACAGACTACTATCAACCTGGGTCCCCAGGTCCCTGATAACTTCTTCTGTGCTCAGTGGATTGCCACCTATTTGGTAGCTAGGGGTAACCTTGTTTTTCCCGAAGGGTATGACTATGCATTTTTTGGCATTTAACTTTAGGCCATGGCTCTGGCACCAGTTATCCGTTTCTGTGAGACCCTTCTGAAGGATATCTGTGTCAGATGTGTTTTCTACTATGGCCCAGTTTGCAGTCATCTGCAAACTTTGTCAGCCATAACCCTCCTGTGTTTGCTTGTACTTCGGAAAAGTAGATGCCAAACAAGAGTGGGCCCAAGACTGAGCCCTGTGGTACACCACTTGTGACAGACTTTGAGTCTGACATGGCGCCAGCAACTCTGACCCTGTGGGTTCTGTCACTCAGCCAGTTTGCAACCCATCTTGTGATGTATGGGTTAACATTTAAGCTGATGAGTTTTTCAATGATACCCGAGTGGGGTATTGTATCGAAGGCCTTCGCCAGATCGAGGTAGGCTGTATGGACTGCCTTTCCCTCATCAATGGCTTTGGTGACTGTTTGAAAAAGTCAACCAAGTTTAGAAGGCATGATCTGCCTTTGACAAAGCCAAACTGGGATGGATCCAAAGTCTGCAAATTCCCTATGTCTTTATTTATGAGGTCCATTATGATCCTCTCCATGGCTTTGCAGATAAGGCTTGTCAAGCTAATGGGCCGGTAATTTCCTGGGTCAGTGGAGGCACCGCCTTTGTGAAGTGGGACCACAGTTGCAGTGCGCCACTCCTGGGTGCGTATCCAGAGGTAAGACTATGATTAAACAGCTGTCCTAGCTGTGGGTTTAATTCCTCATTGAGTTCGTGGAGCACACAGCCGGGGACACCATCAGGTCCCATGGATGCTGTGTTTTTTGCTGTGGAGAGAGCAGTTCTCACTTGGGCGTTGGAGATGTTTGGGGGGCTGCAATCGCTTGGTATAGATATCTCTCCTTTTGGGGCGGAGGGGGGGAGAAGTTTGCACTGAACCTGTCAGCCAGTATGTTGGCAATGTCTGTAGGATCAGTAATCTTCACATCATTTTGAACTAGTTCTGAGCATATCTGGGAGTTTCCTCCCAGGTTTCTAACATAGCTAAAGAAGGCCTTATGATTGTCTTTCAGGTATCAGGGTATCTCATCCAGGGACAAGGAGGTCATAATATCCCTGTATTCTTCCCTTATAAGGCCCATTATTGAGGACAACACCCCTTTTGGCATGTACCTCGCAAAGCACATGCAGCAGCTGGAGAGACCACAGAGTATCCTCACCAGGAGAATCCAGGACTGCAAACATTTATCCTACATTGACAGACTAAAGACCTTATTCCTCTACTCAGTTTTATACAGACTCCCCAGAGGTGACCTATGTCTGGCATACAAAGCAATCTCAGACCCCACCTTGATGGGACTGCTGCATATCCGCAAGTCAAGCTCCACTCGAGTAACCCACATGTGCGAACTCAACCTGGTCTGTGACATCAATAGGACTTGTTGGTGGGACAGATTTGTGTCCCAGAGACTCCCCCATCTGTGGAATAGACTCCCTCTCCACATCAAGCAGAATACCTCATTAATCTTTTTAAAGTGCAACCTGGGTAACTGGATGGGAAGCAGAAAATACACCCATGGGATTCTACCTGTGTCCCTGCTGGACTGGGGCATCAGGTGCTGACTTGGCTAAATGTGGGCTAAACTCTTGGCTAGGCTTATAAGGACCTCAGAGCCAATAGCCTAGTAACTTCCTATGATCCTGTGTTCTTTTGCTATTTATTATTAAATAGATTTAAACTTTTCATTGTGACTGGTCCTTTGGAGAAATATTTTAAACTTTGAGAGCACTTATATCTATTGGTGACACGGTAGCTACTCCTGAAGCCTGGCTGTTTGGTCAGCATTGCCATTTGTATTAATATTAATATTAATTTCACTCAGTATAATTGAGTACCCTTAGAAGAGCCTTAGGTAACTTGCTTTGTAGTGTCTGGTGGCAGTGATAACTACCTTATAGTCTGGGCAGAAGAGGGCACAGTGGGTAAATCTGTGCCAGCCTTTCCCAGGTGTGTGTGTGTGTGTGTGTGTGTGTGTGTGTGTGTGTGTGTGTGTGTGTGTGTGTGTGTGTGTGTGTGTGTGTGTGTGTGTGTGTGTGTGTGTGTGTGTGTGTGTGTGAGCTACTTAGAGCAAGAACACAGAGCACTGGTTTCACAGAGAGAGTGGGGGAGGAATTGGCTTGAACACTTGAATGAGGACTTAAGTCTGCAGCTGTGCCAGTGGAGAGCCGTACAGGTGACCTGGGGAGAGACAGAGAGAGAGAAATCTAGACCATGGGTTGAGTGTGTTCCCTGTGTGCTCTTAAGGGAAATTGTGCTTGATGCAGAGAGCTACATCTGGAAATACTGGATGTATCTATTTTTGTTCCAAGTGAATGTTCCTCTCCAGTGTCAGTGGTGAGGACTGAGGTTTTTTCATTACTGGCCCATAGTGGGGATGTTACATGTTGGTGGGCAGTGTTGTGGCTATTAATTGAGCTTCTGTAGCCTGTAGGCAGTTGTCACTAAATGTTTATCCTCTCAGCAGCCACAAGATAAACATTCAGAGTTTCATTTCACAACAGATTTATTTTTTTTTTTGTTAATTTAGTTTAGTCAGGGTAAGCAGTCAAAGATGCCAGCAGAGGATTATGGCACACTGACAAAGAACCAGTTTGGCCAAGGTGTGTGAAGCCAAAGGACTGGTGTATGCCAAACTGACTAAAGAGAAAGTTATTTCAGCCTTAGTCACAACACAGACCAGCAAACAGGAGAATAACCAGTCTGGTGATGAGAATTTCCGGCCCTCAGAAACAGGACAGCTCACCTTTTCCTCAGAGGACTTAAAAATCTTTATGGAGTTAACAAGACTTGAACTAGAGACCAAATGTTTGGAATTAGGATCAGCAGGGAGACTGTGGTATTTGGAGGCTGAAGAAAATGAGAGACAGCAGCGAATGGAGGCCAAAGAAAATGAGAAGCAGCGTCAAATCGAGAGGGAGATGCTGGCTCTTTGCCATGGTCATGGAGGTAAAGGGGAATGGAATAACCAAACCCCAGAAGCAATAAAGGTCAGTAAATTTCTTCCACAATTTATAGAGGGTGACAATTTTGATAGTTTTATTCATATAGCTGAAAGAGTATATAAACAGTATAATGTTGACCAAGTTCTCTGGGTACGGTTCCTGACCCCCTTACTCCATGGTAAAGCTGTAACTGCTGTTTCTAAATTGTCTGATACTGATTATTTAAACTATGAAAAAATAAAAAAATGTTTACTTGAATGTTTTAAGCTAACACCTGAAGCTTACAGAAAAAAGTTTCATGAACATAGACGCAAGGCAGATGAAAGTCTGTATGATTATATTGCTGAGTTAAGCACTTATTTTCGCAGGTGGGTGAGTGGGTGTCAGGTCACCACTTCTGTAGGGCGGCAGACCTTTTGATGGGGGAACAAGCACTTAGCACTTTGCCTGAGGACATGAGAATCTGGTTGGCAGACTGACAGTGTAACTCTGCAGATGAGCTGGGAAAAAGGGGATCTCTACTTAGCAAGCAGGGCATCGCTGCACATGAAAGAGATACCCAGTGCTGCACATGGATATAAGGGAACCCATGCTGGACAGCCTAAACCACCCCAACAGAGTCCACCAGTAACAGGGGAAGCCACTTATGCAGGTACATAGCCAAGATCAAGGGTTAAATTTTTTAAATTTAACCAGTGGGGCCATGTATCATAGAGATGTCCACGTGGCAAGGTGGGGAAGCCAGCAAGTGGGAACAGCAGTATGCTAGTGGTAAGTTGTCTGGAAACAACAGGGGTACCAAGCTCTCACAAGAGGTTATATCCTATCTTAGTGAATGGAAAACAGGCCACTGTTAAGGGAGGCACAGCCTCTGTCAGAACCATTGTGAAGCCTGCAGTGGTTAAAGAGGAACAGTACTTGTTTGGACAGTCCACTACAGTCAGAGCTTTAGGAGGGATCCTATTCCAAGTGCCTTTGACCAGGGTTCACCTTGACTGGGAGGGTGGGAAAGGAAGTAAGCAAGTAGGTGTATTTGAGGATATCTCTGCAGGTGTTCTGATAGGAAATGATTTTGATAATGAAGTACTTTGTGTGCATGTAGTTACATGCAGTCAGGCTTGGAGACAGTCATGTGGGTCCGGTAGTCTGGACAAGACTCAGACAGATACACCTGAAGCCATGGCTGGTGACGTGGCTATTTCATGGAGGGAGCTATCCTGTAGCAATGAGCCAGAAGGTGAACCACAGCTGCTGCTAGGTACTGATGTTCCCTTGGACAGAATGACTGCAAGAGCAGAGGTGAGTGGTAGTACCTAGGCTGACATTGAGGCACTGCTGTTGGAGGATACCAGACTTCCTGTGGAAGGGGAGCTGGGAAGATTTGCAAAAGTTCTCAGACCCTACATTACAAGGCCTGAGGGAGGTAGCTAAGGAGGCATCTGATTCTCAAGGAAAGGAAGAATCTGTATACTGGAACAAAGGGTTAATGTATAGAGAGTGGACCTCTGAGGGAGGGCTAGAGGGTGAGGTAATACAGCAGTTGGTAGTGCCTAGAGCCTACTGTCTGGCACTTCTAGCCATAGCCCATGACATTTACTTTGCAGGTCATATGGGCATAAAGTGTAGCAAAAGACATATTATGCAAAATTTTATTGGCCTGGGATTGCAAGGGATGTAACAGGGTACTGCAGGAGCTGTGAGCAGTACCAAAAATTAGGCAAGGCAGGAGACAAGGTCAAAGCTCCTTTGCTACCTTTGCCTGTGATTGAGGAGCAATTTCACAGGGTAGCTATGCATATTGTGGGGACTCTGAGCACTCCAGGTTCCACAGAGAAGAAGTATATCCTGGTGTTAGGAGGTTATGCTCTGTCCTCCATTGAGGCAGAGAAGGTGGCAAATGCTTTGCTAGAAATCTTCAGCAGGGTAGGTTCCCAAAAGAAATACTGACTAACAGAGGTGCCAATTTCATGACAGACCTCCTGGCTTGTCTGTGAAAGCACTGTGGGGTGTAGCACCTAAAGACCACCCCTTACCATCCCCAGACTAATGGTCTTGTGGAGAGGTTAAACTCTACACTAAATACTGCTACGGGCATTTGAAGACCAGTTTAAGAGAGAGTGAGACAAATATTTGCTCCATCTACTGTTTGCATACAGAGAGGTACCCCAGGAATCTACAGGTTTTTCACCCTTTGAGTTGCTGTATGGGCATAGGGTGAGGGGGCCTTTAGATTTGATTTATCATGAGTGTGAGGGTGAGTGTGAATCCCACAAGGAGTCTGTTGTGGCATATGTTCTAAACCTTAGGATAAGGCTTAGGGAGCTCATGGGCTTGTCCCAGTAGAATCTGGCAGGAGCCGAACAGCAGAGAAAGCTCTGGTATGACAGGAATGCTCGAGCCAGGAAGTATGCTGTGGGACAGCAGGTGATGGTTCTCATTCCTGTCAGACACAACAAACTTCAGGCAGCTTGAGTGGGACTCTTCAAAGTGGTAAGAAAGTTCAGTGATGTTAACTACATGGTAGAACTGCTAGGCAGGAGGCAGGGGCTCAAACTATACCAGATTAACATGATGAAACACTACCATAATAGGGAGGCCCTGGTGCTAAGTATTTGCAGTAGGAAGCAGGAGGAGTCTGAGGGGGATCTCTGGCTACAGTGAGACAGCCAGCGAAAAGCGAAATTACTATGGTGGAGCCTAGGGTTGCAGGCATATGATATGACAGTACAGCACTGTAGGGGGGTCAGTAATGCCAAGGCAGATGGGATCTCAAGACAGTGTATGGGTTAATGCATTTCCAGATAGGCTGGTTTCTCTCAAGCAACATTTTTCAAGGGTCACTTAAAAAAATAGCTTGAGTCTTGAAAGGGGGGAGAGATGTGACAATGTGAGGTATTACCAGCTATGCCAGGAGAAGTAGGGCAGTGAATGTGTAACATAGGCCAGCACAGCTAGCTGGAATTTAGTAAAGAATTATATGTTATCTGAATATCAAACTGATTTGTTCAGATGCTTGTGTTGAAAATGAAATACTAAAGTTGCATATGTAAAAATGTACGAACAATGGGTCTTGACTGTATTGTAACTGAGTTAAATATATCTGACACATAGCCCACAAAATCGGTGTGCCACTCAACCTCAGCCCATAAGGCAAAACAACATACCCAACACACTAGTTATAGGTGACTCGATAGTCAGGCACATTGATGTCCCACTCACCAGGCTAAACAAGCAGAAAGTTATTGTCAATTGCCTGTCAGGTGCCAGGATCTGCTACACAATGCAAGCACTCAGGTCCCTCTACAACAAGTACAAATATGACTTTGTCATTGTCCATGTTGGTGTGAATGACCTAAGACGTACCTCCCTGGACTACATGAAAAGAGACATGGAGGAGCTCTCTGATCATGTAGCCCAGGCAGGTATGACCCTAGCCCTGAGTAGCATCCTGTCATTGTCCAGAATGATACAATACAAGGACAAAATGACTGACTTTCAACAATTGGCTAAGCTTCTGGTGTCATTCTAAGGGAATCCAGTATCTGCCTGCCTGGGACAGCATGATCGACAGACCACGATGCTTTGCCAGAGATGGCCTGCATCTGTCACCCCTGGATTCCGGATACTGGGTAAGGCTCTTACCACTCCTATAGTGCCTTTTTTTAGGCAAGGTTCAAATGACAAACTTACCACCATAGGAGGTATAAGCAAGCAAAATCTGAGGGTAATGCTACTCAATGCTAGAAGTCTAAACCTCAAAATGCACTCACTCGAGGCACTCCTTAAAATGGAGAACATTGTCATCTGTGTAGTGACAGAGACCTGGCTCAAGGCTCCAGAGAGCACCCCTGCATTACCAGGCTATAACTCATACTACACCTTTTGGCCACCTAACCTGGACCGAAACACTAAAGGAGGAGGCGTGTCTATATTCATTAAGGATATTCACAACTCCAGGCTAGTTGCGCAACATAATGCATCTGAAATTGTCCAAGTGCAACTAACACTGGGCAAGACTGCAATCCAGGTTGTAGCTTGTTACAGATCCCCTGATGCCCACTCCATGTTTCTTGATATACTGGGTAATATTAAGGTACAGCCCAATACCCTAATAATGGGTGATTTCAACTACCCCACCATCAACTGGGAAAACTACTCATGTACTAACTCATTTCCTCAATGCTTTTTGGAATTCATAAATTCCAATGCCCTGGATCAGCTTGTCCATACCCCCACCAGGGGCAGCAATATCCTGGACCTGGTTGTTACCAATATGGGCAACCGATGTTCCACGCCAGAGGTCAACTCCTCGCTGGTCAGATCCGACCACAAGCTAATCACCCTAGGCATCAATATCTCGGTCCCATTCCCCATTAAGGAAACTACCATAAAAAACTTCTCCAAAGCCAACTTCATGCTTCTTGAGACAGAAGTGCAAGTTTCACAACACCCATACAGACAGAAAATAGAGGTACGACTGCTGAATCCTATAAAATGCACTGTATAAGCACATACACGAGTGCATGGATTGTGTCATCCCCAAGAGATCCAAGACACTATCCTCCAAAAAAAGGAAGCCAATCTGGTGGTCCCCTGCCATAAACAAACTCTACTATCCTCCCAAAAAAGGAAGCCAGTCTGGTGGTCCCCTGCCATAAACAAACTCTACAACAGAAGGAAGAAGCTTTTGCAAAAAAGAGTAAAATCCCCTGATTGCAGGAACTCCCTGGTCAGGCTCAGTAAGAAGCTGAGATCCCTCATAAAATCCTCCAAAGCTAGTTACGAAAATAAAATCACCACTGATTCTAAAGACAACTGCAAACCATTCTACATCTATGTCAAGAATCTCAATGGCAACACTCGAATCTGCACATTGGCACTAGATATACAGAACTACCTGATATTGCCAACATCCTGGCAGATAGATTCAGTGCAAACATCACCCCCCACCCCTCAAAGGTCCCATCGCTATTCTGGAAGAATGCAAAGCCCCTGTAATGATGGCTGCACAAGTAAAGACCACACTCTCCAAAGCCAAGAACACAGCATTCATGGGACCTGACAACATCCCAGGCTGCGTTCTGCATAAACTACAGAACAAACTGACACCCCACCTAAGTACCATGTTCAATCATAGCCTCATTTCAGGCTTTGTGCCTACTAAATGGTTATCCCACTCCACAAAGGGGGCGCCACCATGGACCCTGGGAACTACCAAACCATTAGCCTGATGAGCCTGGTCTGCAAGGCCATGGAACGTATAATCTTGGAGCTTATAAACAAGGACATAGATAACCTCCAAACTCTGGACTCCACTCAGTTTGGTTTGTAAAAGTTAGGTCATGTCTCCTAAACCTAACTGACTTCTTTGAAGCTGTCACCAGAGCCGTGGACAAGGGTAAGGTGCTGCACACAGCCTCTCTTTACCTCGCCAAGGCTTTTGACACCATCCCCCACTCTGGAATTATAGATAAACTCACTAGACTGGCTATAAATCCCTATGTGACAAGATGGGTGGCTAACTGGCTCACTGACAGCACCCATACAGTGAAAGTAGCCGACTCCAAATATAACTTCAGACCAATGACAATTGGAGTACCACAGGGCTCAGTCCCGGGTCCTCTCCTGTTAGGCATCAGGCTAATACAGCAGATCTTTGGCTAATGAAGCTCGCAGACAACTGCAAACTAGGTGCCATAATAGAATTGCCTAATGATGTGGACATTCTACAAAGGGGCCTCACTGAGATTGATGCTTGGTGTGAAAGTCAAGGCCTAAAGCTCAATCCCAAGAAGTGCATTGTCATCTCCTTTGGGAAAAACATTGTACCCATGAACAACCACATAGACGGTAGCCTACTAAACACTGAAAGTGTGATAAGAGACCATGGGACACAGATGGACAGTAGTCTCTCTTTTGATAATCACGTCACCACAGTAGTCAGGAAATCCTTGTATGTGGCGCACCTCATCACAAAGGGGTTCACCTCCAGAAAAAAGAGGTCAATTTTCCTCTCTGCTCATCCCTCATCAAACATGAGTACAATGCCCTGTTTGGCATGTATCTCACAAGACATCTACAAAAAATAGAATGGCCACAGAAATACCTCACTGAGAGGATTACCAGCCTCAAACAGATGCCATACGCAGACTGTCTCAAATAAATCCAGCTCTACTCCGTCACTTATTGCCTACTCAGAGGCGACCTCTGCCTAACATACAAAGCCTTCTCAAACCCAGATCTGTTGGACATGCTACACTTAAAGAAACCCCAATCCCTCCGAGCCACAAGCTCCAGGGACCCAAACCTTGCCACCACAATAAACAGAACATGCTGGAGGGATAGATGCCTGTGCCAGAGACTTCCCATGCTCTGGAACAGACTACCCATTCATGTCAAATAAAGCTCCTCATTAGCCCTCTTGAAGAAAAATCTCGACAATTGGATGGGAAATAGGAAATTCACCCCGGGATCACTTCCCTGACTCTGCTAGACAGGAGCACAGGAAAATAACTTTCTTGGGTGGTGAAAGCCAGGGAACTTTTTTGGCTAGGCTTATATAGGCCCCAGGGCTGATAGCCTAGTACCTACTTATGAACCCATATAAGTTAACAGAGGATACTGGAAGAAAAGAGGTTAAACTCAGCTCCAGCTAACTTTGAGAAATAGTAAGAAATTAAATTACTGGGCCTAGGCCATAAAGATGTTATCTCACAGATTTGAATGAAGCCATAAACACAACTTCAATAAGAAGCATGGTTTGTTAGTCTCTGTAAGGGGAGTAGAAGTTGTAATCATTTTATGACTTCCAGAAGCTGCACCAGATCTGAACAATGCTCTTGTGGGTGTGTTATTGACATGTGGATGCTAACTTCTGATAGTTTCTAGCAATGCGGGGTTGCATGGGAACCAGGACTCAGATGACCAGATGTATGAGATGTCATTCTGGAATCCATCACTAAAATAATGTTTAATGCTAGATGAGACTGAGGTCTCATTGCAGTCTGTTCCTTGGAACCTGACATAGAAGGATTCCTTACCCACTTCCTCTTGCCTTGCTCTATTAAGTAAGCAGGAACAGTGATTCTTTAGATCAGTCTGGAAAATATAATGTGAATAGTTAAGTATTGTTTATCTTTACCTGTATGAATCTTTCCAGGTGTGTTATTTTTAATATTTCCCATGAATGAAACTCTGGTGTTTACTGTAAATATATATTTTGTATTTTCATGTTCTTTTATTATTTATTATTAAATATATTTAAACTTTACATTATGGCTGGTCCTTTGGAGAAATATATTAACCTTTGAGGGTACTTATATCTATTGGTGACACGATGGCCACTCCTGAAGCCTGGCTGTTTACATTACCATTTGTCATCATCATCTTCTTTCGGCTGTTCCCGTTAGGGGTCGCCACAGTGGATCATCTGTTTTAATTTCTTTCTGTCCTCTGCATCTTGCTCTGTCACACCAACCACCTGCATGTCCTCTCTCACCACATCCATAAACCTTATCTTAGACCTTGCTCTTTTCCTGTTACCTGGTAGCTTCATCCTTAGCATCTTTTTCCCAATATACTCAGCATCCCTTCTCAGCACACGTCCAAACCAACGTAATTATGCCTCTTTGGCTTTATCTCCAAACCTTTTGACCTGGGCTGACCCTCTAATATACTTATTCCTAATCCTATCCACCCTCGTCACACCCAGTGCAAACATCTTTAACTCTGCCACATCCAGTTCTGACTCTGGACTTTTTGTCACTGCCACTGTCTCCAACCCATATAACATAGCTGGTCTCACTACCCTCTTGTAGACCTTCCCTTTCACTCTTACTGGTACTCTGTCACAAATCACTCCAGACACTCTTCTCCACCCACACCATCTTGCCTGTACTCTCTTCTTCACCTCTCTTCCACACTCACCATTAGTCTGAACTATTGATTCCAAGTATATAAACTCATCCACCTTCACCACCTCTACTCCTTGCATCCTCACCATTCCTCTATCCTCCCACTCATTCACTCATATATATTCTGTCTTAGTCCTGCTGACCTTCATTCCTCTTCTCTCTAGAGCATATCTCCATCTCTCCAGGGTCTCCTCCACCTGTTCCCTACTTTCACTACAGATCACAATGTCATCTGCAAACATCATAGTCCATGGGGACTCCTGTCTGATTTCATCTGTCAACCTATCCATCACCATTGCAAATAAGAGAGGGCTCAGAGCTGATCCTTGATGTAATCCCACCTCCACCTTAAATGCATCAATCACTCCCACTGCAGATCTTACCGCTGTCACACTACCCTCGTACATATCCTGTACCACTCTTACATACTTCTCTGACACTCCCGACTTCCTCATACAATACCACAACTCCTCTCTAGGCACCCTGTCATGTGCTTTCTCTAAGTCTACAAAAACGCAATGCAACTCCTTCTGAGCTTCTCTGTCCTTCTCCATCAACACTCTCAGAGCAAACATCGCATCTAAAGTGCTCTTTCCTGGCATGAAACCATCCTGCTGATCACTAATCATCACGACCCTTCTTAACCTAGCTTCCACTACTCCTTCCCATAACTTCTTGCTGTGACTGATCAATTTAATCCCTCTGCAGTTACTACAGCTCTGCACATCACCCTTATTCTTAAAAATTGGTACCAAAACACTTTTCTCCAGTCCTCAGGCATCCTCTCACTTTCCAAGATTTCATTAAACAATCTGGTTAGAAACTCCACTGCCATTTCACCTAAACACCTCCATGCTTCCACAGTTATGTCATCTGGACCAACAGCCTTTCCATTCTTCATCCTCTTCATAGCTATCCTTACTTCCTCCTTGCTAATCCATTGCACTTCATGATTCACTATCCCCACATCATCCAACCTTCTCTCCCTCTCATTCTCTTCATTCATCAACCCTCAAAGTACTCTTTCCATCTGCTCAACACACTCTACTCACTTGTGAGTATGTTTCCCTCATTATCCTTTATCACCTTTACCTGCTGCACATCTTTCCTAGCTAGGTCCCTCTGTCTAGCCAATTGGTACAGGTCCTTTACTCCCTCCTTAGTGTCCAATCTTTCATACAACTCTTCATATGCCTTATCCTTAGCCTTCACCACCTCTCTCTTTGCCATGCACCTCATCTCCTTATACTCCTGTCTACTTTCTTCATCTCTCAGACAATCCCACTTCTTCTTTGCCAACCTCTTTCTCTGTATACTCTCCTGTACTTCCTCATTCCACCACCATGTCTCCTTGTCATCCTTCCTCTGTCCAGATGTCATACCAAGCACCTTTCTAGCCATCACCCTTACTAGCTCTGCTGTAGTTACCCAGCTATTTGGTAGCTCTTCACTGCCACCCAGTGCCTGTCTTAACTCTTCCCTGAACTCCACCTCACAATTACCCTTTTTCAATTTCCTCCATTTGATCCTTGGTGCTGCCCTTACACTCCTCTTCCTCTTCTTGATCACCAACGTCATCCTACAAACCACCATCCTATGCTGCCTAACTACACTTTCCCCGGTCACCACTTTACAGTCTCCAATCTCCTTAAAACTGACCCTCCTACATAAGATGTAATCCACCTGTGTGCATCTTCCTCCACTCTTGTATGTCATCCTATGCTCCTCCCTCTTGTTAAAATACGTATTCACCACACCCATGTCCATCCTTTTCACAAGTGCCTGCATGGCATACCATGGTACAAATAAGCAGTGAGACCTGTGACACTGCACACATGCCTGCATGGCATACCATGGTACAGATTAGTAAGACCTGTGACACTGCACACATGCCTGGATGGAATACCATGGTATGGATAAGCAGAAGTTTGTAATTTGTCATACTTGCATGTATCCTGCTTACTTGACATATATAAATCTGTATACTGCTCTAAGAGGTCATATGTGACATATGTAACATTAATGTTTATTTTCTATGTCCCTGATCATGGACATGGCATCTGAAAGATCTGAGTCCATGGCTAAAAACTAATTTTAACCCAAACAATTTTAAACAACACCTGTTATAGAGCTTTAACTGATCTTACACTACATCTGAAAGCCGCATGACTTGCACGTGTTTAGCACAAAACATTAAGTTGCAGATTCTACTCTGAAATAAAACACCCAAAATGTAAACAAGCATACAAAAAAAGAAGTTCTTCAAAAATGTTTAAGGGCATTTGCAAAGGGAGGTGTTAAATGAATAAGCCTATGCATGTCTGATTTCACTAGAAGTTTCCCGGTTGCTTTTCTTACCTCAAATTTACATAAACCTAGCAACTAAACAAGAAAGTCACAATTCTAACTCACCATTACTGACTTAGCATGCAACAAATGAAAATATAAACCACAGAACACATGTGCATTCCTCAACTCTACAATTTGCACAATCCTGTAGCAAAACAAAACAAAGATGTGCAGCAACTGCTAACTGCAAAAGAAGTTCCTGCTTCTGGGTGAGGATGTTTTCTAAGCACATTAGAAGGCATGTTTAAGGGCACGATTGAATGGAAATGCTAAAGGAGGTGTGAATAATTCGACAGTGGACGTTTCTTGACGAGAAGAGAAGGGCTTGTTCCGTGGAGCTCTATTGAAATCTGCGTTCCCAAAGATGGGCGACTTGTCAGAGGATCTAGCAAGCATGAGAGTAAACTTTTAGGGAAGATGGCTCGCGGTACCGATAGCCATTCAAGTGGAATCACAAAAACAGAGAAAATAAATGCTTCCTTGTGAGGTAATGTCATTTTTGAGTGGTAGAATCATTAAATATGGGGAAAATGAGGATAGATGAGAATTACTGCACTGTTTCCCGTAGTTGTCCTTTAATATATACAGTCACTGTCAGTCAACCATTACATAGATCATGCAAATCCTGCCTTCTTTTAAACCTCCTTCCTCCTCTGCGTGTATAGATCGTACATTTCCCATTTTTCCTATGTAATTTGCTCCTACCCTTTTCTAAAGATCCCAGTTCCAGTTGTTTTATCTCTGTTACTATCTTCGCTGCTTCTAGTAAAATTGGTTTTGACTTTGATTTACATTTTCTGGTAATTGCTTTTTTGGCAGCCATCATAATTAGACTCAGCAAGGCCTTACTATGTCTAGGCAATTCCAATTCTGTGTCATAGCGCAAAAAAATCATCTTCGTAGTTACTCCAATTTGCTCAACCAGCATCTCTGACAGTGAGTCTACAGGGAATCATTAAAGTCTGCCAACTCATTACTGTCCCAGACAATATGTTCCCACTTACCTCTTTCTTCCCCATCACACCTAAAACATTTATAGGTTCATAGATTCATAGGTTCATACTAGGCTATCTGCCCTAGGGCATTTATAAGCCTAGCCAGAGTGTGTGTGGCTTTCACCACCCCTTAGGATGAGAATACTATACCCATTAGTTTGCTGTGCCTCTGTCCAGCAGTGATACAGAGATGATTCCCGGGGTAAACCTACGATCTCCCATCCACTCGTCAAGATTTCTCTTGAACAGAGTCAGTGAGGGGCTCTGCCTCACATGGACTGGGATTCTGTTCCATAGTGTAGGGAGTCTCTGGGTGATGAATCTGTCCCTCCAGCACGTCCTATTTATATCCGTGTTGAGGTTTAAGTCTCTTGCTCTCGTGGCTCTGGTGGATTTGGATCTTTTGAGGTGGAGTATGTCCATTAATTCCGGGTTGGACATGGCCTTGTATGTCAGGCACAGATCACCTCTGAGCAGATGGTATGCGACTGAATAGAGCTGGAGTTTCTTCAGTCGGGCATCGTATGACATATGTTTGAGCCCCTTTATCCTTTTGGTGAGGAACTTTTGGGGTCTCTCCAACTGCTGCAGGTGTCGGGCAAGGTACATTCCGAATGGGGCATTGTACTCAATCATTGGTCTGATAAGTGAAGAGTACAGGGGTACAATGACCTCTCCTGATCTGGATGTGAATCCCTTCATGATCAGGTGGGCAATGTAGAAGGTCTTCCTAACCACTTTAGCAATGTGAGTGTCAAAAGAGAGGTTACTGTCAACTTGGGTCCCCAGGTCCCTGATAACTTCTTCCGTGTTTAATGGATTATCACCTATGTGGTAATTAGGGGTTACCTTGTTTTTCCCAAAGGGTATGACTATACATTTTTTGGCATTTAGCTTAAGGCCATGGCTCTGGCACCAGCTATCCATTTCTATGAGACCCCTCTGGAGGATGTCTGTGTCTGATGGAGTGTCAATTATGGCGCCCAGTTTGCAGTCATCTGCAAATTTTGTCAGCCACAATCCCTCTATGTTTGCCTGCACTTCAGAAAAATAAATGCCGAACAAGAGGGGGCCCAGGACTGAGCCCTGTGGGACACCGCTCGTGACCGGCTTAGAGTCTGACATGGCACCAGCAACTCTAACCCTGTGTGTTCTATCCTTGAGCCAGTTTGCAACCCATCTTGTGACATATGGGTTTACATCTAAGCTGGTGAGCTTTTCTATGATGCCTGAGTGGGGTATTGTGTCGAACGCTTTTGCAAGGTCAAGGTAGGCTGTATGGACTGCCTTTCCCTCATCAATGGCCTTAGTGACTGTTTCGAAAAAGTCGACCAAGTTCAAGAGGCAGGATCTGCCCTTGACAAAGCCAAATTGGGTAGGATCCAGTGTCTGTAGGTCCCCTATGTCTTTATTTATGAGTTCCATTATGATCCTCTCCATAGCTTTGCAGACAAGGCTCATCAAGCTTATGGGGCGGTAATTACCAGGGTCCGTAGAAGCACCGCCTTTGTGGAGTGGGACCACAGTTGCTGTACGCCATTCTTTGGGTACGTATCCTGTAGTAAGGCTAAGATTAAACAGCAGCCTTATGTGCGGGTTTAGTTCCTCATTGAGTTCGTGTAGCACACAGCCGGGGACACCGTCCGGTCCCATTGATGCTGTGTTTTTAGCTTTAGAGAGAGCAGCTTTCACCTGGGCATCTGAGATGTCTGGGAGGCTAGACTCTGGTAGGATAGATATTTCTCCTTTTGGGGGGGGGGGGGAATCTGCACTGAATCTGTCTGCCAGTATGTAGGCAATGTCTGTGGGTTCAGTGATTTTTTTATCATTTTGGACTAATTCTGAGCATATCTGGGAGTTTCCACCCAGGTTTCTAACATAGCTAAAGAAGGCCTTATGATTGTCTTTTGTGTCATTAGCGATTTTTCTCTCAAAGTTGGCCTTGGATGATTTTATGAGGGATCGTAGTTTTTTGCTAGTATTGATCAGAGATCCCTTCCCTTTTAGGGATTTTGCTCTGTCATGTAGTAGCTTTCTCCTCTTATTGTAGAGTTTGTTTATGGCTGGGGTCCACCAGACCGGGTGCCTGCCTTTGGTGGAAAGGGTCTTGGTTTTATTAGGGATTGCCTGATCCATACATTCCTGGAGGTGCTCGTAGAAGGCATTTGTAAGGGCTTCCGCAGCGTGGGTTGTGGTTTCTACTGGCTCGGGGGCCTTGAAGGATACCACTCCAGTCTTAAGAAGTGTGAAGTTTGCTTTAGAGAAGTTCTTCACTGTGGTCTTTTTTGCTGGGGGTGGGGTCGGGATGTGGATCTTCAGTGAGATTAGTTTATGATCTGATCTCACCAATGAGGGATATACTTCCGGTGTGGAGCATTTTGTCCCCATGTTTGTGATGATCAGGTCTAGTATATTTTCTCCTCTTGTGGGAATGGTGACTAGTTGTTCCATAGCATTTGAGTTTATGAACTCAAGGAACCTTTGAGCTAGGGTGTTGGGGCTTGAGTAATGTTCCCAGTCTATGTTTGGGTAGTTGAAGTCACCCAATATGATGGTGTTTGGAGAGACATTCATCCTCTCCAGTGTCTTCAGGAAGGCTGTGTGGGGTTCCTGAGTTTGAGAAGGTGGCCTGTAGCATGCTACAAATTGTAGAGCAGTTTTACCTATGGTTAAATGCACCTGGATGGTCTCCGATGCTTCATGCGTTGCCACTAACCTGGAGGTGTGGGTATCCTTGATGAATATGGATACTCCCCCTCCTTTTGTGGTTCGGTCTGGATTTTGGGGCCGGAACGCATGATATGAGGTATAACCTGATAGTGCCGGGGTGCTCTCAGGAGCCTTGAACCAGGTTTCAGTCACAGCACAGACATCGATGTTCTCCATACTGAGAAGGGCCTCGAGTGCGTGCATTTTGAGATTTAGACTTCTGGCATTGAGCAGTATTACCCTTAGTTTCATACTGATGGTAACTGAGGGCTGGCACTACCTTATTGTGATATAACAAAGACACTAGTCTTCCATTCTGGTGGTAACTGATGTATGACACTACCTTATTATGATATACCAAAGACTGTAATGTTCCATATTGATGGTAACTGAGGATTTGTACTACCTTATTGTGATATAACAAAGACACTAGTGCTCCATGCTGATGGTAACTGATGTATGACAGTACATTATTGTGATATACCAAAGCCTGTAAATGTTCCATACTGATGGTAACTGAGGATTGACACTACCTTATTGTGATATAACAAAGACACCAGTGTTCCATTCTGGTGATAATTGATGTATGACACTACATTATTGTGATATACCAAAGCATGTAATGTTCCATTCTGGTGGTAACTAATGTATGACACTACCTTATTGTGATATACCAAAGCCTGTTGTTGTTGTGTCTTTCGGCTTTTCCCGGTTAGGGGTCGCATGTGCACATACACTAAAGGGCTTTTCCATTCTAAAAAGGCCAATGTGCTCTGCTTGGTAGGGTCCACAGTGCTGTCCAACAAAAATCCATGCCCCACAACTGGCAAGGATCCTGTGACTTGATGTATTTGCATATCAGTCCATGTGACCCCTGGCAACACCAACACTAAGCAATGCTCTGACTGACCATTGTGCTGTTTGCACCACTTAGTGACTACTTCTGGGTTCATGTTTCTGCTGGATTTGCTTTCCACACATACAGGGGAATAGGGTGGAGTCCAAGGCAGTACAGGAAATCCTGGACGAGCCCCCAAATGTACAGCACCCACAGGTGTAGCTGAAGTAGATATGGGTTCCTTCCTACCTGACTCTGGTGACACCCCTATAGGCCCAACACACCAAGGTGGCAAGAATGACAGATTTTATTCTAGGTGACACATCTAGTTTAAAAGGAAATAGCACAACCACAAACAAATTATTTCAACAGTGCACCAGTTAGCAATAAGGCAAGGTGAGATATGCATGCAATGAAAACATACATTCACCCTCTTCCCCAGACTTCAATAGAAAAAGGTCTTAACATTCAAACATGCACAAAGAAGGCAATATCAATGAGCAGTAAAGCTTTATAATGCAGCAATATAAACACGGGAAAAAATGCAATGTCATTAAGCAGTAAAAGAGTTTTAATACAACAATACAGATATGAGAAAATGCAATGCCATTGAGCAGCAAAAGTCTTGAAGGTGGCAGTCCTAACACGAGCAAAATGCGATATCATTGAACAATGAGGATTTATAATGCAACAATACAAATATGAGAAAATGCAATGTCATTGAGCAGTACTAAAACCCTCAACCCCCTTTATCAATTCTAAGCAGACCAACTATGAAACACTCTATTATACCCTGTTGACTGGCCAGTGACTACTTACAGTCTTGCTACCAGCATGATGGGGCCCAAGTTGGAACTCATATGGATCCCAGTTATTTGTAATCCACAAAACATTTGGGGGGGATTCACAATCTTATAAAAATATAAAATGATGGCCAGAGCCTCTCACCACTCCATAGAGAATATCCTAGTCACCAGGCACCGTGGTTCCTCTGATGAGAAAAGTAGAAAGATCACCTGCCAGAACTCTGGTAATCATCTATGGCTTCTCTGTACTAGGCCCAAAAGATCTTCTTTTCTTGCTGAATTATATGCAGGCATGGAACTACCGGATTCAGACTTCTCTCCTGATTCCACAAAATGCCATCCTCCAGGATTTCAGCAAAAGACAGACACAATCTGCTACTTCATTTCCCTGTCCCAAAGTGCAAGGAAAGAAAATTCAGTCATGTTGCAAGGCCCTTTTTCCCTTCAGCTCCCTGTTTCAGTCCTCCCTCCTTCAGCTAGTCTCTCAGTCCCCTCTTTCACTTTCGAAATCGTATTTTATATTCCTGAAAAGAGCTCCGCCTTGTGGTGTAATGGAAAACTACAGTCTATTACTTCTACAATGAAATATAGTGGGAGCTACATGTAAACATTACATTTAGTAAAATTTAGTTTTGTTTAACTTAATCTGCCCCAATAAAGCACCTTTATTAGTCTGCACCAGCAAAACACCCTTAATAGCCATCTAACCCCAATACACCACATGCAGGGTAGTTTCTTTCTGTGGGGGATAAACTCTGACTGACAAAAGCCATAGTTATCATCTTCTTGTCATACTCCTGGTAAAGGACTCCTCCTAAGCCATCCCTGCTAGCATCCACATGTAAAGTGTATGGCTTTGTTGAGTCAGCATATGCCAGCAAAGGGGCATGCATGAGGCAATACTTAAGCTGTTCAAATGAATTGTAGTTGACCGATCAAGGGACAGGACAGTACAGATGTGCAATTTCCTAACTTCTCTATAGCCACCTTGTTGGATATGGGAATTTTGAGACAATGCACCAATTGTCTCACATTTACCAAAAGCACTTCATTAAAGAAGTAGACACAGTATGCAAGACATCTACTTACACAATAACACTGGAGGGGAAACTCTGTCAAACAAGTGCACATCAGGTTGTCAAAACCACACACACAACACCCACTTCACATAGCACATATCACACACATAGACGCATATATGCTGAGGCAATGAAAAGCAATTTTGTAAACAATAAACATTGACTCAAAAACCATAAAAATACTAACAAACTAAGAAAAGGAAGAAAAGGAAGGAACCGTTAACTGTAAATCCTTATTTATTGACACGATTGAGCACTTTCGTCAGTTGTGAACAAAGACTTCATCAGATGAAGATCACCCAGACTGTCCATCCTCAAAGCTATGCCTCAGCAAGCTGAAAGGCAAAAAAAAACACACAATGTCACTCTAAACGGAGCTCCAAACACTAAGCCGTTAAGGCAAGCAAACACACTTCCCAGGACTCTTGTCATAGAGGACTCCATTTAAAGATATGCTGATGCCCCTCTAATCAGGCTGAACAAGGAGAAGATAACTGTTAGCTGCTTATCTGGTGCAAAGATCTGCCAAATCATATACACACTCAAGTCATTACGCCACAGGTACCAGTATGATTCCATCACAGCCCGTGCAGATGTAAATGACCTGAGATGCACCTCCCTCTACTATATGATGACAGACATTATGGAGCTTTCACACTGTGTGTCTCAGGATGGTATGACCCTAGCATTGGGCAGCATGTTACCATAGCTAAGGATGATGCCACAATCTGAGCCAAAAATGATTGATTTCAACAACTAGCTGTCTTTCTGGTGTCATTCTAAAGGGATCCAATATTTATCAGCTTGAGAGGACATGGTTAACAGACCACATTGCTTTGTGAAGAATGGTCTGCAACTTTCCCCTCTAGGCTTTCAAATACTGGCTAAAACTTTTTTCACCTCCATAGTTTCTTTTTTAGTCAATGCCAAATTGACAAATCTACCAACATAGCAAAATCAACTCCAGTGAACCTCAAGGTGTTACTGCTTAAAGCCATGAGTATAAATAAAAAACTTGACTCCTTCCAAGCCCTCATAACACTCAAAAATATAGATATCTGTGCAGTTACTGTGATATGGTTTAAATCAGCAGAGAGTACTGTGAAGGCTGCCAGCCTAGCCAGATAGGATTTTATACATAATTCTATCATTTGTAAATATGAATGTTGAACTACAGACTTGTTTTCTTAATTGAAAGAATATGCTGTGAAATGTTGAACTTTAAACAATGTAGCAACATTGCTCTCTGCTGTAAAGAAAGCTAAGTCAAGTATTTTTTGTCTGTCCTTTGAAGTTGAAATTATTTCATGCCTGTCTCTTTGTGGATGTTGATAATGTTGACCAAGTTCTCTGGGTACGGTTCCTGACCCCCTTACTCCATGGTAAAGCTGTAACTGCTGTTTCTAAATTGTCTAATACTGATTATTTAAACTATGAAAAAATAAAAAAAAATGTTTACTTGAATGCTTTAAGCTAACACCTGAAGCTTACAGAAAAAAGTTTCATGAACATAAACGCATGGCAGATGAAAGTCTGTATGATTATATTGCTGAGTTAAGCACTTATTTTAAAAGATGGGTGAGTGGGTGTCAGGTCACCACTTCTGTAGTGTGGCAGACCTTTTGATGGGGGAACAAGCACTTAGCACTTTGCCTGAGGACATGAGAATCTGATTGGCAGATTGACAGTGTAACTCTGCAGATGAGCTGGGAAAAAGGGGATTGAAAAAATTACATGGAGCTGCTTACTGCTTGGTGTGATGGATTTGAAGTGTTCTTAAGACACTCAGTCTTGTTGGCTGGATTCTGCTAAAATTCAAAGTCTGGTTATATTTGCATTCACAGTCTGTTGCATACAGAAACTTGCAGAATATACACTGATGAGAGAATATACTTTGCAGCATCAACTTTAGAGAGCAGTAACAAATAACTTTTTATAATAAACCAAACAGAACAACGTTGCAGCTTAAAAGTACTGTTCCAACTTTACTTCTCATATAGTACAGATGATGTGAGAGATATAACATTTACCTTAGGACAAATGAGTCCCTACCATACCTCTAACATAACTGGATTAATACAGCTCTTTATATACAGTTTTAGTCCTCTTGGTATTCTGTTTTGGAGAATTGCTTATCCTGTAGAAACAATACTAAGCTTCCTTGTTTAACAATGTCTTGTAAGAGACCAGCTTTTCTGACAGTGTGAATATCCTGTAACAGTGTCCTGTTGTTCATGCAAAAAAAATATTTTTGAGGAAACACATTGTTCTGTATTCTATTTGGATCTGTGTATAAGAACATATGTTCTTGTGTCAATGCTGATAAGCATGTCCTGTTGTCCATGTAGAAAAACATATTTTTGAAGAAACACATTGTTCTGACAGTGTGAACATCCTGTATTTTATTTAGATCTTTGTATAAGAACATCTGTTCTTGTGCCATATCCTGTTTTCCATGCAGAAAAAAACATATTTTTGAGGAAACACATTGCCACAGTGTCATTGTCCATTCTTTAAAAGCAGATTTTGCATTTTTTTGCTCTTGCATACATCCTGTTTTTAAGTCTGTAAGGGAAAAATGTCCATTCTTTAAAAGCAGATTTTGTATTTTTGCTCTTGCATACATCCTGTGTTTAAGTCTGTAAGGGAAAAATGTCCATTCAGCAGATTCCTTTTCCAAGCCATGGTAATTTAGTATGGATGCTGATTACATATTACTAAACTCTATTTCTACATTTTAGCAAGCTTTATCTTATACCTTATTTATGTTGCATAATTGCAGCAAAATTACTTTCAACCTTAGTATATTGTTGAGCACACTCTAACAATTCCGTCTTTTTTATTTTAAACTAGAGAAATAAATTCAGCATTATTTGGTAATACTTTTTCATTATGACAGTTAACAACAGTAACTTGACTAGCTTTTGCTAAGCAGACTTTAATACATGTAAATAATATGCAACCAAGCATTACAATAACAATAAAAGAAATTAAAAATACAGTGATTTTTCCTGTCCATCCTGTAAATAGATTACTAAACCATTCACTCCAGTCATCATTCCAGTTTTTTCTAGTATGTTGAGACACTTGTGCAATCACTTCTAAATGTGCTTTTACAGATTCTGTTTTGTCTGGAATAAATGTACAGCATTGTTCTCCTATTTAAGCACATGTACCCCCTTGTGATGCTAATATGTAATCTAATGCCATTCGATTTTGCAAAACCATAGTTCGTATTGCTGTCATTTCGACAGTAATGTCAAGGACTGCATTGAAAGTGGCATTTGCCAATACCTCAACTAATTTAGATAGTTTTCTCAGTTCCCAGATGGCTTTTGCAGCCCCGTACCAAGGGAAAATACCTGCTCCAGAGATTATATCATCTCCTAAATCCATATCTTTTAATTTAATATAATCAAGATTTTGATGATATATACGTGATGTATCTACGGTGTCTACTGGATTTTCTGGACTTTCAATTACAGGTAATATATCCCTTTTCTTTTTTGTATTTCTAATGTTTCCTTTTGGTAACTCTTTTACATGATGCATTGCTGGTACCACTAATCCTATATAACAGGTGCCATCCCATCCCTTTGGTAACCATTTATAAGCATATTTACCACAGATGTAATATAACCCATCTGATAGAGCAACACTGCTATTTACCAGACTGCCATTTACTTGCCCCATAGTAGGAGTTTTATCATGTACAACTGTAAAGTTTTTATCTGTTTTACTTCTCCAACATGTAATATTAGTTTTACAGTCATTTTTGTCATTTTGTGAAAAATGAAATACTGCTGTGTCACTTAATATTAACTGACCCTTAATTGGTATTAAAATAGGAAAACCATGAGAAAATACTCCACGTACTGGTATGTGGTTGTGAAAATTTATCATTTCAATTGTTTGAATACAATTGCTATTACCCACTGGAACAGTTCCATTTTGTTGAAAACATGTGATCCCCTGCACTATAGCAGATAACTGTACTCTTGCTTTACGTAATTGTACATTTATAACTTGATCTCCTGTTTCATTTATTAATACTCTCCAACTACTAAGAGAATTTAGTGGAATAGGTATTAGAGGCATTACCCCTGTTATTTTTGGTATTAAACTACATACCCAACAATTAGAAACATTCATGCTTTTTGCATACCAACATTGTCTTGCTAAAAAAGTGTTAAAAGATGGTGACCAGTCTTGTTCATTTTTCCACATTTCTTTACTCTCTCTCTTATGTAACCTTACAGTTTGATTAACAGGTTGTAAGTATAATTTAATACTAAGCAATACAATAATAGTTAATATGATAGCTATTATCAATTTAAAAAAAACATCCTTTAAATAGAAATTCCATTGTTGAATCATTTTGCCTTTGGTCATCCGAAACTGGATTTCCAAAAGGATGCACTTTAAACCATGTCAATTTCATTAGGGTTTTCTCTGTTGGAAACCTACAAAAGAATACATTTAATCGGATTTACATTGTTCACTATTTTTTATCATTCTTAGTTGATCTTTATGTACCAACATTGTTCTGTTTTTCTTTTTTCCTTTGATTTTGTACACTAATGGTCCAATTTGTTCCACTACTTCAAAAGGGCCTTGCCAATTGCTAGCCCATGGTCCTTCCATTTGGAATGTTTTTACCAATACTTTGGTTCCACAGGGAAGGTTTTCTTCAGCTGGTATTATTGGCACCTTTTTCCATAGATGGAACGCTTGCTCCCTTGCATTATAGTCACATATACTAGTAAGTTGTTTTAGCCATTCCTGATGTTTGCTAATTTCTAGCATGGGCCTACCATTAGGTAAATCTGGATCAAATGGTAATTGTATGGGCATTTTGCGGCCTGTCATTATTTCATAAGGGGAAATACCTGTTTTGCTGTTTGGTGTTGCTCGAATACCCATTAAAATACTAGGCAGATGATGTACCCATGTATTGCCCTTTTCCAAGCATGCCTTTTTTTAGACGTTCTTTTAGCGTCCGATTCATACGTTCTACAATGCCATTAGATTGTGGATGGTATGGTACATGAAACCTTTGCTGTATGCCTAACAAATTACACATTTGTTTAATGAGATTACAAACAAACTGTGGGCCATTGTCTGACTCTATGACCCGTGGCCATCCCCAATGACAGAAAATATTTTTCCATAAGGCTTCTGCTGTTGCCTTTGCTGTCATGGTTTTGGTAGGAATTGCTTCTACCCATTTTGAAAAGACGTCCACTACTACTAGTAAATATCTGTAACCTCCCTTTGTTGTTGGTAATGGACCTGCATAATCTATTTGAACTGCATACCATGGCCCATCTGCTGGCTGTACTCGATGTAACTGAGGCCTTTTGCTTTTAGCATTTACCTGCAGACAGATTAAACATTCTTCTATAATCAGTTTGCAGACCTTTTTTAAATTTGGGTTCCAATACTTTTCTTTTACAACTGCCCATAACTTATCAGTTCCTATATGGCCCAGTATTTGGTGATTTAACCTGACCAACTGGCGTGCCAACTGAAATGGTACATATGGCAACTGTAACCCTTTGGAGGTCGTGTATGCATAGTACTCCTTTGGTGGTATACCTGCCAATCTGCACTGATCGGTTTCTTCTTTTAAGCCCTGTTGTTTTGTATATTTACAAGGTCTTTCTCTATTGACTCTTTATCTAGCTCTTTTAAGACACTAACTTCTACATTGGCATACTCATATTCTGGAAGTTCTTTTCCATTTTGTGCTGCTTGTTTGGCCAAGGTATCAGCTAACACATTTAATCTGTAAGTTTCACTGGTTGGCTTTTGATGTGCTTTTACTTTTAAGATGCTATACTGTCCTTGTTGTTTTGACATTGTTATAACTTTATATATGTCTTTTAATACTTCAGCATGCCATAATGGTTTACCTACACTATCCACAAATCCTCGTCTTACCCAGGTTTCCATATGTAGTCTTAAAGAATTTACTACATAAGCACTATCTGAAAAAATGTTAATAGGATTGTAATACTTTAGCACATACAATACTGCCTCCAGTTCAGCTTTTTGAGCTGACATATGCCCTGGTAACTTGATTAGTTCAGGAGAACCCAGTTGTGGATTCTCTGGAACTATGGCAAATCCTGTCCAGTATCTGCCTTGGTCCCAATATCGTGCTCCATCCACAAAGATGGTTGGCTTAAAGTGATCAAAATCAGATGCTAAAAATTGCACCTCGGGTGACATTATCTTTTCTAAACAGTTATGCTGTTTTCCTTCATATCCCATATGGTTTGACAAATGGTATTTATCCCCTGTCTGTATAGTAACAGTTTTCATTCCAAAAAGTGCCATCCATTTTGCAAAGACTGCCTGACTAATACCATCTGTAATTTTATTCATTTCAAAACTGTCTATCAAAGCTTTTACAGCTTGATGTGGTGTTTGTACTATAATGCTGGAAAATACGGTCAAATATTCAGTTTGTTTAATACCCCAGTAAATGGCTAATAACTGCTGTATACATGGATGGTAGCCCAATTCCACTGGAGTCATCTTTCTGCTAAAGAAAGTGACTGGGCGTAATGTTTTTCCATTCTGTTGTCACTACCATGTGGCCATTCCTGTAGTAGTACCACAGACAGTGTCTTTTTCCTGCTGCTGCTTGTAACACAAATGGTAACCTTGGAGTGGGCGCTATTAGTTCTGTAGCTTGTGCTAGTTTTATTTTTATCTGTGAAAATGCCTCCTCTTCATGAGATCCCCACTCTAAAAAGGTGGAGTTCTTTTGTTCATGTAACATTTTGAATAGGGGAGCAGCCACGGCTGCATAATCCTCTATAAATTCCCTATTGTAATTCATGATTCCCATGAATTTATGTAAGTCTGCTATAGTCAGTGGCTTTTCCATTTGTAAAATGCCTTGTACACGTACAGGGCAAGGAGATCTTCCTGTTGGTTTTATAATAATACCTAGAGACTTAACTTTTTGTGTCATAAACTGAATTTTTTCACTTTTAACCTTAAACCCTGCTTGCTGTAGAGTATGAAAAACTCTCTTAAGAAGCCGTACATGCTCCTCTACTGTTTCTGACTGAATTAAAATATCATCAATGTAATGTATTACTGAATCTTCCTTTTCCAAATGTTGTAGAATGGATCCTACTGTCTGATGAAAAATAACTGGACTGTTTTGAAACCTTTGTGGTAACCTTGTCATAACATATTGCTGGTTTTTAAATGTAAAGGCAAATCTTGGCCAATCTTTTTTCCTGAGTGGCACTGCAAAAAAGCCATTTGCTAAATCTATTACTGTAAACCACTTACTTTGTGGCTTAATATGTGCAGCCAACTCTGGGACTCCTGGAATCAAGTGTGCTCTATGAGTGGTATATTGATTAACCTTTCGTAAATCAATAACAAGACGATAACTACCATCTTTTTCTTAACTGGCCAGATTGGTGAATTTGTAGGACTGTTGCCTTTTTGTATAATCCCTTCTCTTTCCCATTCTGCAATACATTTTTCCATATGTTCTTCTGCTTCCCTAGGAATAGGATATTGTTTTTGAAAAGGTGGTATATAGTCCTGATCACTTCCTATTCCTACTGGGCTTTCTAGTTTCCCACAATCACTGGGACCCTTGGACCATAGATTTGGGAATTGCTGTTGTAAATGCTTCCATACATCTTCACTGTCTGTATTTATATAGCCTGTAGGTTTTTCAGGTTTGTCAGGTAGAGATTGCATAGCAACCTGTATTTTGCTTTTCCTCTCTTTGTTGTTTGTCTCCCATCCACATAATTTCATTAGGTAAATCAATTACTATGCCTAAAGGTCCTAGAATGTCCATACCAATAATGGTATTTGTGCAAGATGGATGCATTAAAAATGCACCCTTCCATATTTGTCCCTCTTGACTAAACTTTATGTCCACATTTTGGCTACTCACTGCATAGCATCCTGTGCCATTAAATGCTGAAATGCAAACCTTTTTTATAGGATTTATTGGTAACTGTCTGTTTGTGACAGATACTGCTGCTCCTGTGTCTATTAAGACATTTTTCCACAGTGACCCCTCTACCCAAATATCAATCAGTGGTCGTCCATCTCGACCCTTTTTAAAGGTAGTCAGGAAAGATACCAGAGTAGGGGGGGCACATCCCTATTGTAAGGAAATCCACTCATCCTCTCCTTTATTATCAAATGCAATATGACACACCTCATGTTTTTGTTTGTCATCTTCTTCTGTGTCTGAATGATCTACATATTTAGGTTTTTCAATCTCTTTTTTTAACTGTTGCCTAGCTATTCCTTCTGCCTGTTCTATCAAATATTTCGGATTTACAGGTGAAACTGTTTGAAAATGTGCCGGGCATACTTTCCCCTTTCCTGTATATTGATGGCTCTTATAACTGTTTTTACTAATATTGTAAGGTTTTTGTACATAATCCTGCTTTTCTGACTTTTCTTCTAAATTTGTTTGCTCTCTTTTTGGAAACACTCCCTGTTCTTCCTTCTTTTTGCGCCAGGCTTTGTAATGATCACAATTTTGCTTAACGTGTCCTATTTTTTTACAAAAGAAGCATGTTGGTGCCTTTTGCTCATTACCTGTACTTGATCCTGGTACTACAAGCATAGAGGCAGGAGCTGGTGGTGCTGACACAGCTCTTTCTGCTGGTGGTTGGTCACACCATCTTTGCCTTCCCCTGTTTTTGACTTCACCAATTATTTCAAATGGCTCACTATTATCTTCACATGCAAAGATATGGTGTGAGTATAAAGTCCCATCATCGGCATAGTCCGTCCCCTCATTAGTTTTTGTACCAAATCAGTGAGGGTATCAGAATTTTCTTCGTAGATACATTTAATATCCCCTGGAACCCCTTTGACTTGTTCTAAGAAGCAATGTATTAACTGTTTTTGTATGTCTCTTTTTCCCATGTCTCTGTCTGTTTTTTTATATATGATTTGAAATGCAAGTCTAAAATGATCACTTTGTTCCATTAATTTATCTGTGATAGTAATTTTAAAATTATCTAATAATTTGGCTGTGAGAGACTGCCCTTTTGTAAATGCCATTAAAACAGCTGTCATACGTCCTACTTTAGTGTTCAACTGATAATCATCTTGCTTTAATTGTATGAAAGTTTTAAAACATTTGGGAATGAAAATCCAGAAACATCTAAGTAATGCATCTGTCCATATATCAGATCCTGCCGTATATGCCACCCATTCTTCAAATGTAAGCATGTTATAAAATATGCCTTTTTTATCATTCCACTGTGGTAAACTCTGTAATAATCTAGACTGTGTATATAAATCTGTAGTGGTTCCCTGTCCCTGTTCTATAATTTGGACTGGTTTTGTGTTTTTTAACTCTTCTTTAAGCTGGGATATCAAAATAGTAATTTGGAGGTTAGTCTCTGTTAATTCATCTAATTCTTCTTCCTTTTCCTTCAGATGCTGTTTAAGGTCTGTCATTTCTACCTGTAAGTGTTTAAGGGATATATGATACCTGTTATTGGATTCCTCTGTTGACTGCAGAGCTCCTGTGCACTTTTGACAGAGATCTTGGATGTCAGTTTTGAACATTTTAAATTCATTTTGTTTCTCTTTTAAAAACTTATTAAAGTCTTCTGTCAATGTATCATAAGCTTTGTTTCTGTCCTCATCTGTATGTGCAGCTGTGGCATCATTCCATGCTTGTACATAATTTTTAAAGGGAGTTACAAGATCTACAGGGGACTCTGTCAATAACAGATTTGATTGCTGTTGTAATTCAGAAATTAATGTACTGACAGGACATAACTGCTTTACATCTGGATATAATGAAAACTGTGTATCCTTAATTAATTCTTTATCATGAACAGATCTGTCTGCACAGTCTAGTTTTTTAGCAATATCATGCAAGACTTGTTTATGGCATATTACACAAAATGCAGTTTCCTTTGAATCACACAATAAACATTTACTATGATATACTTCATTTTTTTGTTGCAAATACCAATCAAATGTTACAATCCACTTACATAATGCTGGTATGTCAACTTGCCCTAACAAGGTTTTACACTTACTAATGTGTTGTGTATACCAACATTGCAATTTACTCCATATTTTATCTGGTTGTTCTGCTACATTAAGAGTAAAACTTGGCTTACATTTGCTAGAATTCTGCCTGATAGCATCCATACTAAAAAAATGTGACGTAGAAAAAAAGTCTTACCAGCGAGCAAGAAAACAGGTGATCAGGCTGTTGTTGCAGATGCCTGAAAATTTTTCAAAGTCACTCGAGAAGCTGGGAAAGCACAACAGGCAGCGGACTGCTGTGCTAGTGGATATTCCCCTTTTCTTAGCGAAGTTATGGCACTGCGACTGGAACTTCAGTCTCACTCCGGATGTAGACGTCTAAAAAACTGTACTACTGCAAGCTGCATAAACTGGAATACTTCTGTTTAGGATTTACACATACGTACAAATGTTAGTTACTGCAATTTAACTGAAGTGACCCTCTGCAGGGCTTACCATCACTCCTCCTGTGTTTGAATGCAGATTGTAGGTTCAAATGCAGGCTAGCTTGCCACTGAAAAATTACATGGAGCTGCTTACTGCTTGGTGTGATGGATTTGAAGTGTTCTTAAGACACTCAGTCTTGCTGGCTGGATTCTGCTAAAATTCAAAGTCTGGTTATATTTGCATTCACAGTCTGTTGCATACAGAAACTTGCAGAATATACACTGATGAGAGAATATACTTTGCAGCATCAACTTTAGAGAGCAGTAACAAATAACTTTTTATAATAAACCAAACGGAACAACGTTGCAGCTTAAAAGTACTGTTCCAACTTTACTTCTCATATAGTACAGATAATGTGAGAGATATAACATTTACCTTAGGACAAATGAGTCCCTACCATACCTCTAACATAACTGGATTTATACAGCTCTTTATATACAGTTTTAGTCATCTTGGTATTCTATTTTGGGGAATTGCTTATCCTGTAGAAACAACACCAAGCTTCCTTGTTTAACAATGTCTTGTAAGAGACCAGCTTTTCTGACAGTGTGAATATCCTGTAACAGTGTTCTGTTGTTCATGCAAAAAAACATATTTTTGAGGAAACACATTGTTCTGTATTCTATTTGGATCTGTGTATAAGAACATATGTTCTTGTGCCAATGCTGATAAGCATGTCCTGTTGTCCATGTAGAAAAACATATTTTTGAAGAAACACATTGTTCTGACAGTGTGAACATCCTGTATTTTATTTAGATCTTTGTATAAGAACATCTGTTCTTGTGCCATATCCTCTTTTCCATGCAGAAAAACATATTTTTGAGGAAACACATTGCCACGGTGTCATTCTCCATTCTTTAAAAGCAGATTTTGCATTTTTTGCTCTTGCATACATCCTGTTTTTAAGTCTGTAAGGGAAAATGTCCATTCTTTAAAAGCAGATTTTGTATTTTTGCTCTTGCATACATCCTGTTTTTAAGTCTGTAAGGGAAAAATGTCCATTCAGCAGATTCCTTTTCCAAGCCATGGTAATTTAGTATGGATGCTGATTACATATTATTAAACTCTATTTCTACATTTAAGCAAGCTTTATCTTATACCTTATTTATATTGCATAATTGCAGCAAAATTACTTTCAACCTTAATATATTGTTGAGCACACTCTAACAGGGATCTCTACTTAGAAAGCAGGACATCGCTGCACATGAAAGAGATAATCAGTGCTGCACATGGATATAAGGGAACCCATGCTGGACAGCCTAAACCACCCCAACAGAGTCCACCAGTAACAGGGGAAGCCACTTATTCAGGTACACAGCCAAGATCAAGGGTTACATTTTTTAAATGTAACCAGTGGGGCCATGTATCATACAGATGTCCCGTGGCAAGGTGGGGAACAAAAGGTGGGGAAGCCAGCAAGTGGGAATAGCAGTATGCTAGTGGTAAGTTGTCTGGAAACAACAGGGGTACCAAGCTCTCACAAGAGGTTATATCCTATCTTAGTGAATGGAAAACAGGCCACTGTTAAGGGAGGCACAGCCTCTGTCAGAACCATTGTGAAGCCTGCAGTGGTTAAAGAGGAACAGTACTTGCTTGGGCAGTCCACTACAGTCAGAGCTTTAGGAGGGAACCTATTCCAAGTGCCTTTGGCCAGGGTTCACCTTGACTGGGAGGGTGGGAAAGGAAGTAAGCAAGTAGGTGTATTTGAGGATATCTCTGCAGGTGTTCTGATAGGAAATGATTTTGATAATGAAGTACTTTGTGTGCATGTAGTTACATGCAGTCAGGCTTGGAGACAGTCATGTGGGTCTGGTTACTGGTAGTCTGGACAAGACCCAGACAGATACACCTGAAGCCATGGCTGGTGACGTGGATATTTCATGGAGGGAGCTACACTGTAGCAATGAGCCAGAAGGTGAACCACAGCTGCTGGTAGGTACTGATGTTTCCTTGGACAGAATGACTGCAAGAGCAGAGGTGAGTGGTAGTATCTAGGCTGACATTGAGGAACTGCTGTTGGAGGATACCAGACTTCCTGTGGAAGGGGAGCTGGGAAGATTTGCAAAAGTTCTCAGACCCTACATTACAAGGCCTGAGGGAGGTAGCTAAGGAGGCATCTGATTCTC
>NC_056728.1:833112407-833130776 GCF_019279795.1 Protopterus annectens | reverse complement strand
TTTGCCGGCATGATGGGGCCCAGGTTGGAGCTCATATGGATCCCAGTTATTTGTAATCCACAAAGCATTTTGGGGGATCCAAAATCTTATAAAAATATAAAATGATGGCCAGAGCCTCTCACCACTCCATCAAGAATATCCTAGTGACCAGGCATCGTGGTTCTTCTGATGTGAAAAGTAGAAAAATCACCTGCCAGAACTGGTAATCATCTATGGCTTCTCTGTACTCGGCTCAAAGGAACTCCTTTTCTTGCTGAATCATATGCAGGTGTGGAACTACTGGTTTCAGACTTCTCTCCTGATTCCACAAAATACCATCATCCAGGATTTCAGCAAAAGACAGACACAATCTGCTACTTCACTTTCCTGTCCCAAAGCACTAGGAAAGAAAATCCAGTCATGCTGCAAGGCCCTTTTTCCCTTCAGCTCCCTGTTTCAGTCTTCCCTCCTTCAGCTAGTCTCTCAGTCCCCTCTTTCACTTTTGAAATTGTCTTTTATATACCTGAAAAGAGCTCCACCTTGTAGCGTAATGGAAAACTACAGTCTATTACTTCTACAATGAAATACAGAGGGAGTTACACTCTCCCCCACTTGAAAATCTTGGGTCCCCCCAAGTCAAAGGTAAATTAACAGAAAATATTTACAAACACTAATGCACCATCAACTGAACAATATTTTTGCATTCGAAAGGTACATTCCACCAAGGGTAATCAGTCTTATGCTTAACTTGGGATGGGGTGTCATCACTGGAGTAGGAGGCATAGGGATCATGAGTGCAGACCCTCCGATGAGCTGTGGTCACAGGTTCCTGTGTACTATGTCCCAAACTGTTATAGGTAAGTCTCTGTGGGGGCCGAATCAGTCTCTGCAGTTTTGGTTCGGAAGTGACAGCTAAGGAATTTTGCTCAGAAGGTTTGTCACTCACATCACATTCAATGTCCAGTTCTTCAGTACACATATTGTCTACTTCTAAGATCTCATCTTGTATAACTTCACTTTCATTTTCCATAATGGTATGACTGTCCTCAGCACTATTTTCTGAAGTTTGCATAGCAGGGCCTCCATCAGTATCAGGTTCTACAAGCGGCACAGAAACATTGCTTAGTCTAGTGTTAGGTCTGGGCTGCTAAAATGACAAGGAACGAATTCCGGTGCATTTACATTGAGATTACGGCCCACGGGGTCCTGAACATCCTCATAAAAAAGCCCACTGAAACCCCAGTCATCATCACTGTCCTCCTCTCCTTCAGCAGGAGGAAGCATAGGCTCTTGAATATTGGAGAGGATAGTTCCTCTCCACCTTAGCCTTCTGGATCACCTTGAGTTAGGTTTTCGCTGAGCCATTCTGGGTTCAGGATTATTGAGACTCTCCGATTTTGCCAAAGGCATTAAGTTGTTTTGGTGCCAGGTTTCAATGGGTCCTTTCCCCTCAGGGCAAACTTGGTAGACAGGGATATTAGGTAGCTGAGAACAAATTATGTAAATCTCAGATCCCCAGTGGTCAGTTAGTTTATGCTTTCCTTGTAGTCCCAAATTTATCAAAAGAACTCTGTCCCCTGGCTGCAAATCATGCATCTTTACTTTTTTGTCATAGTGAGCCTTGTTTCACTGATGTCTTTGTCCTGTTGATTTTTCAACAAGCTCATAAGCTTGTCTGAGGTTCTTCTTGAGTCTCTCCAAATAACTGCCATGAGATCGCACTGGTGTATCATCAGCTGTGACTCCAAAGGTGACATCAACAGGAAGACAAGCTTCTCTTCCAAACATTAGGAAGTAAGGCGAGAATCCTGTAGCATAATTTTTAGTACTGTTGTAAGCATGCACCACTGTGGCTACATGTCTACTCCATTGATTCTTCTTCTCAGCAGATAGTGTCCCCAACATGTCTAGTAAAGTTCTGTTGAAATGCTCAGGCTGAGGATCCCCTTGAGGATGATAAGGAGTGGTGTGTATCCTTTTTGGCAGGCCATAGTGTACAAAGAACTTCTCAACTAGTAGTTTTGCTACTGTAATAGCTTTCTGATCGCAAGTGGGAAATGCTTGAGCATACCTGGTATAGTGGTCTGTCACCAACAGCACATTACTGATCCTGCCTTCATCTGGTTCAATGCACAGAAAATCTATACAGACCAGTTCCATGGGTCCACTACTTTCCATTTGACCCAATGAGGCAGCTCTGGTCAGCAGAGTCTTTCTCTGAATGCAACTAAGACATGTACGACAATAATCCTCAACATTTTGCTTCATGCATGGCCAGTAGAACCTGTCTCGTACCAGACCCATAGTTCTGTCATAACCAAGATGACCATGTTCATCATGCAATGACCAGAGTACTACTTCTCTATACTTCTGAGGAAGCAACAATTGCCATTTTTCACTGCCGAGTGCACTTGGAGATCTCCTATACACTGATCCATTCTGTATCTGGAGTCTGTCCCATTCTTTGGCCAAAAGTCTTGCCAGGGGATGAATATCCATGTGAAGCATATTAACTTGTTTCTTCTCTGATGCAGCTACCACCAGCTGACCTAAGGGGTCTTCTCTTTGATCTCTCCTGAGGTCACTGTTACTCAAAGCTGGTCAAAGCTGGTAGTGATGAAGCCTGTAAAGTGGCTAGATTACATAGGTTCATAGGTTCATAGATTAGTACTAGGCTAACTGCCCTTGCAAGCCATTTTAAGCCTAGCTAATTATCCCCTGTGAGATTCAAACCCTGTACCTTGTGTTTGTAAGGCAAACACCTTAACCCTTAGGCCACCCTCCCAACCCTCCCAACAATAAGCTTGGGGTATGCTTGCTGCAGACAAACCCAACTTCTGGAACCAACATTCAGTGTGGTGATAGCAGGTTGCAATCTGACACATAGCACTCACCCCTGGCACTGGAATTTCCACCCTTTCATCATCGGGGTGTAAATCTACCTGAGGTCTTCTGGACAGACCATCAGCATCTCCATTTTCGTGTCCTGGGCGATATTTCAAACTGAAATTATAGTTGCATAGAGTTGCCATCCATCTGTTGCCAGTAGCATCTAGCTTTGCAGTGGACTGAGTCAGAGGACTATTGTCAGTCTGCACTTCAAATTCAGCCCCATAGAGATAATCATCAAGCTTGTCCACTACCGCCCATTTTAAGGCAAGGAATTCCAACTTGTGTGCAGGGTAGTTTCTTTCTGTGGAGGATAAACTCCGACTGACAAAAGCCATAGTTCTCATCTTCTTGTCATACTCCTGGTAAAGGACTCCTCCTAAGCCATCCCTGCTAGCATCCACATGTAAAGTGTATGGCTTTGTTGAGTCAGCGTATGCCAGCAAAGGAGCATGCGTGAGGCAATACTTAAGCTGTTCAAATGACTCTTCGCACTCAGGAGCCCAACGACTCTTGATGAGTTCTTTAGAACCTCTCAGTCCCTTAGGTTTTTTTACAATGATATCTTCATCTGTTTCATCTGCTTTCTCATCATTTTGGAGCAAATGGTTGAGAGGTCTTGCTAGCTTTGAAAATCATTCCACAAACCTTCTATAGTAACTACAGAACCCCAGGAAAAATCTCAGCTCTGCAATTGTTTTGGGACTGGGCCAAGATGTCTCTGCTTCAACTTTGCTGGGATCTGTGGATATTCCATTTGCAGACACTACATGCCCCACATAGGTCACTGAAGGTTGGAAGAACTTGCATTTGTCCAATGACAACTTCAGGCCTTCCTTCTCAATCCTGTCCAATACCTTCATCAGTCTTTCTTCATGCTCCTCTAGGGTCCTTCTAAAAACAATGATGTCATCCAGGGAGACTAAGACTTCCAGGAGATGCATGGCCCTGACTGTTCTTTCCATGATTGTCTGGAAAGTTGCCGGTGCATTTGATAAACCTTGAGGTAGGTGATCAAACTCAAAAAATCCCAAAGGGTTGATGAAGGAAGTCTTCTATTTATCTTCTGGGTGCATAGTATCCACTCCTTAAGTCTAGCACACTGAACCACTTACTGCCTACTAGGCAATTTAGAGCATCTTCAGTCCGGGGAGTTGTGTACTGGTCTGGAATGGTTCACTGATTCAGAGTATGATAGTCAACACACATGTGAATTAACCCATTCTTTTTCCTGATGACAATGGGAGAAGGGTATGGACTTCTTGACTCTCAAATTATCCCTGCAGCTTTAGGTTCTTCCAAATGTTTTCTTAAGTCCACCAGGTCTCCTGGGGCTACTCTTCTGGAACATTCCCTGAAGGGCCAGTCTTCTTTTACTCTTATTTGGTGTTCTGCACTTTTTGCACAGCCAACATCTAGTTCACTAGTAGAAAAATAATTTTTCTTTTTCATTAGTAGCTCTTTAACTCTGGTTAGCCACTCAGGGGGCAAGAGACCACCTCCTATCTCAATATCTTCCAGCTTCAACTCGTTAGCTCTACTCTCATTCCTTGTCAACACAGAAGCAGGTAAAGGAGTGGCAGCATAAACATTTCCCAAATGCACTTGTGAACGCATGACAATGGGAGTACTTCCTTTATTTCTCAACCCTACAGGCAAAGTGTCATAAGGGTGCTTTAACTTGTCCGGAGGCCAAACTTCTGGGACTAGTTCCAGCCCTGGTGGCAAGTCACTCTCTGGATCTGTTTCCATCATGAGATGAGAGGAAACTGTCCACACATCCTCACTTTGGCTCTCAAGCAGGTGACCTGACCCAGATGAATTATATGCTCTTTCCCAGACAGGGTCCACACATGACCAATTTCATCTTTCTTACTATCCTTCTCCCTTTTAAGAGCACAGAAAACTGGTCTCAGGAGAGGATGTAGTGTTGGGAGTTCCTGGGTCAACTGAGGCATTAGCATTCTTCTGATGAGGTCAGTATTTGTCCCCACTAAAATAGATGCTGAATCCTTTCATTTTTGGCCTGGGGCACACAACAGTGAGTGTTTCAAAAACTTCAGTTGACCTAACAACTGAAGTGGAAAATTCTAACTTGAGTGAGACATAACCATCATAAGGGAACGTTGTGTCACTTAGCCCCCAGATCTCTAAATCTTCTAACTTTTCAAGTGGCAAATGCTTTAAGTATTTTTGGTAGAAGTCTCTGTACAGAATGGTGATTTATGCACCAGTATCCAACAGTGCATTACTATACACTCCTTCTATTTTTAGTGACATAACAGGGGACGGTCCCAGTAGGCCATCTGGTAGTTTCTGTTTCCGGTGTTGTTCAACTGTACAGCAGTCAGCATGTGGTTGAGGTAACATCGGTTGACCTCGCCATTTTAATGGATAAGACTCTTGTTTAGTAATGCTTTGTGGTCTCAGATGCTGAGGTTTTGGCTGCAATGGCTTTCCAATTTGGATGTTCACCTCAGATGAGCTAGAAGTGTGCACAGTAGGTAGTTTCTCTCCCCTATTACAAGAGTTAGTGTGGGAAGGAGATCCAGGATGCTCTCTCTTGATGTTAGATTTTATGGAGCTCTTTGTAACTGGGCACTCAGCTGGCTCCTTCACTGAGGCCCTTTGAGGTTTCCCTGCATTGCATTAACCGATAATAGTTTGTTTATTCTTTTCAAGTTCTCAACATTAGGACACTGTCACTTTACATGCCCTGCATCTCCACAGCGAAAACAAAATCCAGTAGGAACTCTGAGCATTTGCTGATTCAGTTCTTCTCTGAGTCCTTTCATGGAGGTTCTAGCTGATGTAGTCCTCCCTTCAGCTAAAGTTATCATGGCTTTCTGCAATTCTGCAACTATCTTGGTGACTTGAGCTATGGCGTCGGTCAGGGAGGACACCTGCATCTGCAACTGTGACACCTCTACATTGCGGACACTCTGGGCCACAACTCCTGTTTGAGTAGTGAGAACAGCTATAGGCTCCTGCTGGTGTTCACTCACTGTTTTAGTTGCTGTTGAACACTGAGATTTGGCTTCCAACAGGGCCTCCTCTTCCCTCACCTCTTTAACCAACTGAGAATAAGTTAGAGTCTCTTCCCTAATTCTCATCCTCATTTTCCACACAATGGGGTCCATAGCTTGAGCTCCCTGTAAAATTTGTCCCATCTGTACTTGGTCAGCTACTTTCGGATCCACCCCCTTCTTTAGGATGATCTGGTGGAGCATTTTATCTAATCGTTTAATGTAATCAGATTTCTCACCAACTTCTTGGTATGTATGTTCAAACTGATACAGTAGGTCAGCAGTCCTCTCGATCCTTCCAAACACATCATGCAGTACTCCTAAATAGTCCTTGGCCATGCAATCTTGCTTACCCATCCTTAGGTTGCATAAGGTATCCGCAGCTAATCCCTATACACTTTCAGCTATCTGCTGCTTCTTCTGAGATTCTGGGATATCTCACTCCTTGTGAAGCCTGATCCATCCAGGATTCAAAATCTTCCTCTCCATGAGGTATGGGTTATTTACCAGAAAAGAAATTCAATTTGTGGTAGCCAAACCCAGTGAATGGCTGTGTAGGCTTTAAGCATTTTTCTGTACTTACCAAAGCACTCAAAACTTCAGGCCCTATAGTATTTATGGGCAGTGAAGCTGCAGCTTCTGGTGTAAGGTTCTGACCTACTTGGATAGCTTCCACGGGTATTTTCTCTGTTGCTGTGGTAGTGCACTTCAAAGGGATTACCACATGGACTGCACTCTCACCTGAAATTTGTACACTTGAAGGTATGTGCACATACACTAAAGGGCTTTTCCATTCTAAAAAGGCCAATGTGCTCTGCTTGGTAGGGTCCACAGTGCTGTCCAACAAAAATCCATGCCCCACAACTGGCAAGGATCCTGTGACTTGATGTATTTGCATATCAGTCCATGTGACCCCTGGCAACACCAACACTAAGGAATGCTCTGACTGACCATTGTGCTGTTTGCACCACTTAGTGACTACTTCTGGGTTCATGTTTCTGCTGGATTTGCTTTCCACACGTACAGGGGAATAGGGTGGAGTCCAAGGCAGTACAGGAAATCCTGGATGAGCCCCCAAATGTAGCGCACCCGCAGGTGTAGCTGAAGTAGATATGGATTCCTTCCTACCTGACTCTGGTGACACCCCTATAGGCCCAACACACCAAGGTGGCAAGAATGACAGATTTTATTCTAGGTGACGCATTTAATTTAAAAGGAAATAGCACAACCACAAACAAATTATTTTAACAGTGCACCAGTTAGCAATAAGACAAGGTGAGATATGCATGCAATGAAAACATACATTCACCCTCCTCCCCAGAATTCAATAGAAAAAGGTCTTAACATTCAAACATGCACAAAGAAGACAATATCAATGAGCAGTAAAGCTTTATAATGCAGCAATATAAACACGGGAAAAATGCAATGTCATTAAGCAGTAAAAGAGTTTTAATACAACAATACAGATATGAGAAAATGCAATGTCATTGAGCAGCAAAAGTCTTGAAGGTGGCAGTCCTAATACGAGCAAAATGCAATGTCATTGAACAATGAAGATTTATAATGCAACAATACAAATATGAGAAAATGCAATGTCATTGAGCAGTACTAAAACCCTCAACCCCCTTTATCAATTCTAAGCAGACCAACTATGAAACACTCTATTATACCCTGTTGACTGGCCAGTGTCTACTTACAGTCTTGCTGCCAGCATGATGGGTCCCTAGTTGGAGCTGATATGGATCCCAGTTATTTGTAATCCACAAAGCATTTGGGGGGGATTCAAAATCTTATAAAAATATAAAATGATGGCCAGAGCCTCTCACCACTCTGTAGAGAATATCCCAGTCACCAGGCACCGTGGTTCCTCTGATGAGAAAAGTAGAAAGATCACCTGCCAGAACTCTGGTAATCATCTATGGCTTCTCTGTACTAGGCCCAAAAGAACTTATTTTCTTGCTGAATTATATGCAGGTGTGGAACTACCGGATTCAGACTTCTCTCCTGATTCCACAAAATGCCATCATCCAGGATTTCAGCAAAAGACAGACAACAATCTGCTACTTCATTTCCCTGTCCCAAAGCGCTAGGAAAGAAAATCCAGTCATGTTGCAAGGCCCTTTTTCCCTTCAGCTCCCTGTTTCAGTCTTCCCTCCTTCAGCTAGTCTCTCAGTCCCCTCTTTCACTTTCAAAATCGTATTTTATATTCCTGAAAAGAGCTCCGCCTTGTGGTGTAATGGAAAACTACAGTCTATTACTTCTACAATGAAATATAGTGGGAGCTACATGTAAACATTACATTTAGTAAAAATTAGTTTTGTTTAACTTAATCTGCCCCAATAAAGCACCTTTATTAGTCTGCACCAGCAAAACACCCTTAATAGCCATCTAACCCCAATACACCACATGCAGGGTAGTTTCTTTCTGTGGGGGATAAACTCTGACTGACAAAAGCCATAGTTCTCATCTTCTTGTCATACTCCTGGTAAAGGACTCCTCCTAAGCCATCCCTGCTAGCATCCACATGTAAAGTGTATGGCTTTGTTGAGTCAGCATATGCCAGCAAAGGAGCATGCGTGAGGCAATACTTAAGCTGTTCAAATGAATTGTAGTTGACCGATCAAGGGACAGGACAGTACAGATATGCAATTTCCTAATTTCTCTATAGCCACCTTGGTGGATATGGGAATTTTGAGACAATGTACCAATTGTCTCACATTTACCAAAAAACGCTTCATCATTAAAGAAGTAGACACAGTATGCAAGACATCTACTTACACAATAACAATGGAGGGGAAACTCTATCAAACAAGTGCACATCAGGTTGTCAAAACCACACACACAACACCCACTTCACATAGCACATATCACACACATAGATGCATATATGCTGAGGCAATGAAAAGCAATTTTGTAAACAATAAATCCAAAAAAGGAGTCAAAAAGGAGTTAAGAAGCTTGATACACCACACAATCTCTTCACGAAATTACACTTGTTCCTGTTCGTTTAAAACACTATGTATATAAATTTAAAATCAAATATATTATTATTTTAGCAGTCTTTACTAATTAAATATTTTTAAAAACATATTCTAATGTATCAAAATATCACAGTGGTTTGGTTTTTAAAAATCCAAAACTAAAAATACGTTTTATGTATTTCTTGTGTAAAAAGCTAATTCATGAAACCCAGTTTGTATAACTTTTAACTATGAACTAGTGCCATCTATTGGTCTTTGCAGATTACTACATCCACCTTTTTATGTTCTAGCAGCTCTTAATTTCAATAGTGGCAAGATGGATATGTATTCATTCAAGCCAGGCAATTTATTTACTTCTAGGGCTAATTGCCACCATAATTCTTTGTAACCAATGCTCTCCTCCCAAGGACCACCTCTAATATCTTTTTTAACTTGGTCCAATACAAAAAATTTAAAATAATTTTCTTTACATAAAAGTGCATGTCTGTAGAGTGCATTGGTTTCTTTACATTTACTCATTTCATATGTGTGCTCATAGATCCTCTTTTTCAAGGATCTCTCGGTTTTCCCTACGTAGTAGGATGAGCATTTCATACATATTGCTAAGTAAACCAGCCCTATAGAGTCACAATTGAAATAGCCCTTACTGTGCAGCCATAATTTCTTGCTTTCTAAATAGATTTTCTCTTGGTTTATAATAAACCCACACTGCCTACACTTTCCACATTTATAGGTGCCTGTCTTCACTGTGCTACCTCTGTCACCTATTCTTTTTTCTACCTTTCCTGTTTCCAAAATATTTTTTACGTTGACTGAATTCTTGAATACCACCTTTAACTTTTGCTCTGGGAGACCTTCCAGGTCAGTTAAACTTTTGAATTTTTCCCATTCTTTATGAAATAACCATTTCACTGATTTATTTAGGGAATTGTACTCAAGAACCAATGCTTGCTGAAAATTTTCATTCCTATAAACCTCATTGGTTCCCATATTTTGTACATTTTCTTTCTCTCCTATAATGGTTTTAAACTTCCTTTTTCTCCCTATTGTAACTTCATTTCTCAAGTTCTTAATAAAATGTTCTGGATATCCCCTTTCCTGAAACATCTGTTCTAATTTATCACATTCTTTTATAACATCATTTTCAGAGCTTGTCATCCTTGAGCCTCTAACGAACTGCCCCTTTACTAAATTCTTCTTACAATAAATGGGGTGTCCGCTATCAAAATGAAGAAATGAGTTTACGTATGTTTCTTTCCTATATACCCTAGTATCAAAGGAATGGGTATTTTTGTATATCTCTATATCCAAATATGCTATACTTTTGTTGGACATATTATATGTGAACTTCAAGAAGTCCGTTGTGTGACTAATATATTCAATAAATTCTTTTAATTTGTCCTGACCCCCCTTCCAAAAAATTATTATGTCATCTAAAAACCTCTTATATAACTTACAATATTCCATGCAGCCAGATTTAAATATGTATTTCTCCTCCCAGTTGGCAAGTACCAAATTGGCAAAGGTAGGAGCACAGGCTGCCCCCATTGCCACTCCTTGAATTTGTTGGAAAAATTCACCTTTGTGGATTAAAAAATTATTTTTCAAAATCAAATCCATAAAGCCTGTGCATGCTACCTTATCCTCGAATGTTAATTTTGTATCATTAAATACCTCCTCTTCAAACATTCTAATGCCTTCTTCATATGGGATGGATCCAAACAGGTCTACCACATCTATTGTCACAAACATAAGCTCTTTGTCAAATACATCTGAAGTTAATTCTCTAAGTAGATCCCATGAATCTCTCAATATTGCTTCCTTATTTATCCATATGTGTTTTGCTTTAACATCTACAAATTTTGCCGTGGGTGTAGTTTTTGAGCTTTCTGCCGCTTTTAAAAATATTTAATTAGTAAAGACTGCTAAAATAATAATATATTTGATTTTAAATTTATATACATAGTGTTTTAAACGAACAGGAACAAGTGTAATTTTGTGAAGAGATCGTGTGGTGTATCAAGCTTTTTAACTCCTTTTTGACTCCTTTTTTGGATTTATTGGTTTTTTTGTGGGGGAGTTGACCGTTTTGTGATTTTCTTGATAATTTTGTAAACAATAAACATTGACTCAAAAACCACAAAAATACTAACAAACTAAGAAAAGGAAGAAAAGGAAGGAACCGTTAACTGTAAATCCTTATTTATTGACATGATTGAGCACTTTCGTCAGTTGTGAACAAAGACTTCATCAGATGAAGATCACCTAGACCATCCATCCTCAAAGCTATGCCTCAGCAAGCCCAAAGGCACTCAGAAAAAAAACACACAATGTCACTCTCAACGGAGCTCCAAACACTAAGCCGTTAAGGCAAGCAAACACACTTCCCAGGACTCTTGTCATAGAGGACTCCATTTAAAGATATGCTGATGCCCCTCTAATCAGGCTGAACAAGGAGAAGATAACTGTTAGCTGCTTATCTGGAGCCAAGATTTGCCAAATCATATACACACTCAAGTCATTACGCCACAGGTACCAGTATGATTCCATCACAGCCCGTGCAGATGTAAATGACCTGAGATGCACCTCCCTCTACTATATGATGACAGACATTATGGAGCTTTCACACTGTGTGTCTCAGGATGGTATGACCCTAGCTTTGGGCAGCATGTTACCATAGCTAAGGATGATGCCACAATCTGAGCCAAAAATGATTGATTTCAACAACTAGCTGTCTTTCTGGTGTCATTCTAAAGGGATCCAATATTTATCAGCTTGAGAGGGCATGGTTAACAGACCACATTGCTTTGTGAAGAATGGTCTGCAACTTTCCCCTCTAGGCTTTCAAATACTGGCTAAACTTTTTTCACCTCCATAGTTTATTTTTTAGTCAATGCCAAATTGAAAAATCTACCAACATAGCAAAATCAACTCTAGTGAACCTCAAGGTGTTACTGCTTAAAGCCATGAGTATAAATAAAAAAATTGACTCCTTCCAAGCCCTCATAACACCCAAAAATATAGATATCTGTGCAGTTACTGTGATATGGTTTAAATCAGCAGAGAGTACTGTGAAGGCTGCCAGCCTAGCCAGATAGGATTTTATACATAATTCTATCATTTGTAAATATGAATGTTGAACTACAGACTTGTTTTCTTAATTGAAAGAATATGCTGTGAAATGTTGAACTTTAAACAATGTAGCAACATTGCTCTCTGCTGTAAAGAGAGCTAAGTCAAGCATTTCTTGTCTGTCCTTTGAAGTTGAAATTATTTCATGCCTGTCCCTTTGAAGTTAGAATTTGGAGTCGATGAGTCTGGAGTGAAGCATCCTGCCTATTGTTTTAACTTAAGGAATAATTACTAGAGTTTGCATATGGAATGTCTTTTATTGATGTAGTTTCCTGCAGGTGCGAGATAACAATTATGTAGTATCTGTTAGCCTGGGATCACCAGGAAAGTGTAAAAGAAATTATGTAAAGGGAACAAGGACTGCAATAGCAATTTAAACAGAGAGAATCAGAAGGCATTAAGCATTTTTGTCTTGATCATTCAACTCACAGCACTGTCTTGCTCATATGTAAGTTATCTTAGACTTGTGTTTTCTTTTAGAAATAGCTAGAAACTAGAAAGATTAGACTAAGTGTTTTTCTGTGATGTCAGAACTGTACTACTGAATTATTTTAAGTATTTCTGTGTGATCTCTGAACTCTTGACTAGCACTGTGTAGTAGAAAGTATTGTCTTGCGGTTTTAATTACTTATTATTAAATATTTTAAAACCTTTTAACTGTGGCTGGTTTTGTGTAGATATAATTTAAGCTCTTTAGAGTACTTGTATGCCTGACTGTGATCTCTGTGTGCTCTTAAGGGAAATTGCACTTTACTGTGTGTATTGGTTATCCTTTCCTCATATGAGACACCCTCTCTGGTGTTAGTGGTGAGGATTGAGGCTTCTTGATTGCTGGGCCAGGGCATAGGCATCACATTTGTGGTGGCAGTGGTGGGATATCCACATCACATATTAATTAGTTGGCAAATACTAATTGGCTTGTGTTGGTGTGGGTAGAGTGAATCCTCTAGCTTGTGTACAGTGAGCTTTGAAGGTGTTTTTGTACTCTAAAACAGCCACACAGTGAATACTCATCAGATCACAATTGTTTTATTTCTTTTGTTAGCTTAGTCAGGATGAGCAGGCAGCATGTCAGCAGAGGAGTATGGAAAGCTAAAAAGGAGCCAGCTGGTGGAGATGTGTCAGGCTAGGGGACTGGTGCATGGAAACCTGACTAAGGCAGACCTGATTGCTGACTTGGTTACAGCTGCATCAGAAAACAACAACCAGGAAGACAATAAGACTGGCAGTGGAGATATAATACCCTCAGAGAATGGACAGCTCAACCTTTCTGCAGTGGACTTAAAAATCCAGCTGGAGCTACAGAGAGTTAAGTTGGAGGCCAGGCATGTGGAATTAGAAGCAGCTGAGAGACTGAGGTGTCTAGAGAGTGAGGAGAATGAGAAACTCCTATGCCTAGAAGTTGAGGAAAAAGAGAGGCAGAGACAGCATGAGAAGAAGATGCTGACTCTTCACCAGAGTCATGGAGGTAATGGGGAAGGGAGTAACTGGACCCCAGAAGCACAACAGGTCAGTAAATTTCTTCCGCAGTTTAAAGAGGGGCACAATTTTGATAGTTTCATTCATATGTTTGAGAGGGTATGTAAACAGTATGAAGTTGACCAAGGGCTCTGGGTACGGTTCCTGACCCCTCCTTACTCCATAGTAAAGCTGTAACTGTTTTATCTAAAATGTCTGATGTTGCATGTTTTGATTATGCTAATGTAAAAAATTGTCTGTTAGAATTCTTTAAGTTAACACATGAAACGTATAGGAAAATATGTCATGAGCATAGACACAAGGCAGATGAAAGTGTGTGTGAATAGGTTGCTGAATTGAGCACTTATTTCCATAGGTGGGTGAGTGAATGACAGGTCACCACTTTTGAAGGGCTGGCAGACCTTTTGGTGAGGGAACAAGCCCTTAGCACTTTGCCTGAGGACATGAGGATCTGGTTAGCTGATAAACAATGTGCTACTTCAGATGAGATGGGGAAGAAGGGAGAGCTATACCTGGCAAGCAGGGCAGCACTGCACTGGAAGTGGCCCCACAGTACTGCTCATGGGTCTAAAGGAACACATGGTGGGCAGCACAGACTGCCCCAACAGAATCTGCCAGGAGCTAGGGTTAAATGTTTTGAATGCAACCAGTGGGGCCATGTGGCATACAGGTGTCCACAGAGGCAAGGTGGGGAACAAAAGGTGAGGGAGTCAGTAAGTGGGAAAGACAAAATGCCAATACTATGTTGTCTTGAGACAACAGGGGTACTAAACTACCATCCTGCAGATGTCCTGAGAGGGAAGGATTTGGATGAGGCAGTACCATGTGCTTATGCAGTTATATGTGGTCAGGCTAGGAGACAAGCATGTGGGTCTTGTAGCCTGGGGGAGACCCACACAGACTGCATACTTGCAGCCAGGACTGGTGATGTGGTTACTTCAGGGAGGGAGCTATCCTGTAGCAGTGAGACTGAATGTGAGCCACAGCTGCTTGTGGGTACTGATGGTCCCTTGGACAGAGTGACTGCAAAGGTAGAGGTGAGTAGTAGTACCTAGGATGACAGTGAGGCACCACTGTCAGAGGATGCCAGACTTCCTGTTGAAGGGGAGCTGGGAAGGGTTACAAGGAGAGAGTTGAGGCAGGCTCAGCTCTCAGACCCCACATTGCAAGGCCTGAGGCAGGTAGCTAGGGAGGCACCTGATTCTCAAGGAAAGGGGGAATCTGTATACTGGGACAAAGGGTTACTATACAGAGAGTGGACCCCTGAGGGAGGGCTAGAAGGTGAGAGAGTACAGCAGTTGGTAGTGCCTAGAGCCTACCATCTGGCTCTTCTAGCCATAGCCAATGATATTCTCTTTGCAGGTCATATGGGCATAAAACATACAAAGAGGCATATTATGCAGAACTTCTACTGGCCTGGAATTTCCAGAGATGTAACAGGGCACTGCAGGACATGTGAGCAGTGCCAAAAGGTAGACAAGGCAGAAGAAGAGGTGAGAGCTAGTTTGATGCCTTTGCCTGTGATTGAGGAGCCATTTCAGAGGGCAGCTATGGATATTGTGGGTCCTCTGTGTACCACAAGTTCCACAGGGAAAAAGTATATCCTAGTGGTAGTGGATTATGCTACACGATACCCTGAGGCAGTGGCTTTGTCCTCCATTGAGGCAGAGAAGGTGGCAAATGCTTTGTTAGAGATTTTCAACAAGGTAGGTTTCCCAAAAGAAATACTGACAGAGGTGCCAATTACATGTCAGACCTGCTGGCTTATCAGTGGAAGTCCTGTGGGGTGAAGCACATGAAGACCACCCCCCTACCATCCTCAGACTAATGGTCTTGTTGAGAGGTTAAACTTTACAATCAAGTCCATGCTATGGGCATTTGCAGATCAGTTTAAGAGGGAGTGGGACAAATATTTGCCCCATCTATTGTTTTCTTATAGAGAAGTTCCCCAGGAATCCACAGGTTTTTCATCCTTTGAGTTGCTGTATGGGCATAGGGTGAGGGGACCTCTAGATTTAATTTGAGATTAGTGGGAAGGTGAGTGTGAGTCTCACAAGGAGTCTGTTGTGGCATACATCCTAAACCTCAGGACAAGGCTCAGGGAACCCATGGGCTTGGCCCAGGAGAACCTGACAGAAGCCCAACAACAGAAAAATGTGTGGTATGACAGGAATGTTTGAGCTAGAGAGAATGCTGTGGGGCAGCAGGTAATGGTTTTCATTCCTGTCAGACACAACAAGCTGCAAGCAGCTTGGGAGGGACCCTACAAGTTGGTAAGAAAGTGTATAATGAAAATAGAAAGGCAGGACACTGCTGTTAAACTCCGTTTAATGAATGAAATAAATCCACAGGTAAGCGCTTTCGGGAATACCCTTCTTCAGACAATCAAAGCTTCTTAGTAATCAAATTTAAATACATAACAGATAATGACATAAAATTCAAAAGAACCAATCAAAACATTAAAACAATGATAAAAGCCTTAATAAAAGACACGCCTCCTTTGTAATGCTGGTTTTAAAGGGACCTGGTCATTTAAGCCAGGTTCCCTGTGTGCCTGTAACTCTATGATCCAGCGTGATTCAATGGACTCAGTAATTGCTTTTATATCCCCTCCTCGTGCACCTACTACAACATTCGCTATAGCTCTAAACGTAAAAGTATGCGTGGGATAATTTTCAACATGTTTGTACAATGCATTGTGAATGTCACCATTCCTTATGGACCAAAGATGTTGTAGTATCCTAACCTTAAACATCCCATTAGTCATGCCCACATAAAATGCGGTGCATGTTGAGCATTCAGCTAAGTATACAATGTTAGATGTTCTACAATTGGCCCTACCTTTAAACTCAAAGGACCTGCCACTATTGGGGTGCATAAAAACATTATTTCTATTAATATAAGGACATGCCTTGCAGTTTCCACAAGATGTACTTCCTGGTTTATTGAAGCATTTCAGTCTAGATGGTCTCATATTCTCCTCACCACATAATAAATCCTTCAAGTTTTTGTTACGTCTGTAGCCAATATTAGGTGTTGGTCCCACTATTTCTCTTAGTTTTTTATCACCCCTGAGAATGTTCCAATTCTTACCAATTATATCCTTTATATCTTTGATGTTACTATTATATGTGAAATAAAGTCTGGGGTTAGCAGAACCAACTCTTCAATCTTCACTTACACATATCTCTCTCTTATTACATCTTAACCATGGCTTATACCTATCTTTTCTTTCTATCTCACCTTTACTCACTGCTTTCTCGACCAATTTCTCATTATAACCTTTGTTTTTAAAGTTTGTTTTTAGCCCTGAGATTTCCTTCTGAAAGCTTGATTCGTCCGTACATAACCTTGAGGTCCTACATACTTGCCCCTGAACAATGTTGGAAAACAAATAACGGGGATGCATACTGTCATAGTTTAATAAACTATTCTTCCAACACTCTTTTCTATGCAATTCTGAAGAGAAACCTATATCAGTCAGTGCTAAGTTTACATCTAGAAAACTTATTTTATGGTTAGAGAATGTCAATGTAAACTTTAAAAATGTAGTGGTAGAATGTATGTAATCAAGAAAAAGTTTTATGGAGGGTGGGTCACCCCTCCATAAAATAAAAACATCGTCTACAAAACGACTATAAACAATAATATATTTTGACCAATGTGCATTCTTCAATACAAAATTCCTCTCCCAAAATGAAAGGACCAAATTAGCATAGGTGTTGGCACAGGGGGTGCCCATGGCAATCCCCTGTGCCTGTCTATAAAGTTGTTCCCCACCTATGAACACATTGTTCTCTAAAACTAAGGACAACAGTGTTTGTACCAAGCTTATCTTGGAAGGATCTTCACCTAGCTCTAACATTAGCTGTCCTACGGCATCTATGCCATATTTGTTGTTTATAACAGTGAAGAGGCTCTCCACATCCAGTGTTGCCATCAAGAGTCCTGCCCTAGAATGTTCCAAATTAACATCCCTAACCAGCTGTAGAAAACATTTGGTGTCCTTAAGGACATTAGGTAACCTATCAAGCAATGGTTTTAACATGCATTCTAACCATATGGAGGCATTTTCATTTGGTCCATAAGGAATGGTGACATTCACAATGCATTGTACAAACATGTTGAAAATTATCCCACGCATACTTTTACGTTTAGAGCTATAGCGAATGTTGTAGTAGGTGCACGAGGAGGGGATATAAAAGCAATTACTGAGTCCATTGAATCACGCTGGATCATAGAGTTACAGGCACACAGGGAACCTGGCTTAAATGACCAGGTCCCTTTAAAACCAGCATTACAAAGGAGGCGTGTCTTTTATTAAGGCTTTTATCATTGTTTTAATGTTTTGATTGGTTCTTTTGAATTTTATGTCATTATCTGTTATGTATTTAAATTTGATTACTAAGAAGCTTTGATTGTCTGAAGAAGGGTATTCCCGAAAGCGCTTACCTGTGGATTTATTTCATTCATTAAACGGAGTTTAACAGCAGTGTCCTGCCTTTCTATTTTCATTATCTGCCTTTTGTTTGGAGGACTTTGGCATTGGTACGGTATTTTGCATCATTAAGTTGGTAAGAAAGGTAAGTAATGTTAACTACATGATGGAACTGCTAGGCGGATGGCAAGGGCACAAATTGTACCATGTTAACATGATGAAACCTTACCATGATAGGGAGGCCCTTGTACTAAGCATTTGTAGTAGATTGCAGGAGGAGTCTGAGGGAGATCTGGAGACTGATCTCCTCAGTGAGGCTCGGGCTGACACCTCAGTGGAAGGGGTAGCAATGTCCCAGCAGCTATCTTCTACCCAGGTTCGAGAAATCTGAGCAGTGTTGCAGGAATTTGGGGACATGTTCACTGGGAAACCAGGGTGCACCCAA
>NC_056728.1:833025107-833111907 GCF_019279795.1 Protopterus annectens | reverse complement strand
AAAACCCTTTCAGGCAACAGGCTTCCTGCTGTTTACATTGCCTTCCACATGTGCATGCCCGCGCAAACCGTTGTAAACAGTTTGCAACACGCTCCCACATGTTGAAACTGCCTTACACGCGCGCACACGCGTGCATGCACGTATATCAAGAAAGTTTGAGTGTAGGGATAGTGTGCACCCTCTATTTCTTGACTTTCCTAGTGTTCTGTTGAGACACACCTCTCTCCCTGATGTCTGTCTGTCATCTGTCACGTTACACTGCCCTCCAATGTGATACATTTATTTCTATAATTTCCCCCCCCCGTGATGTCACCTACCTCTTACTCTATTCCTCCCCCTTCTATAACTCTTACACTACTCAGAAAGTGCTCACTACCTATGTGGCAGTGTGATTCAGTATTGTAACCCTCATTTACATAGGATTGCCTAGTAATGCTTAGTTACATGTCTTACACGGAGCTTCCCCCCCTTGACAACCACCACACGGAGGCCATATTGTTTTTGTTCTGCTAGTCCCTGCATTGTCATTCCATGTAATACATAAATCCCACAATTGTGGGCTTATAAGCTTCGGTTTCACTTTTTGAGCAGCACCCCATTTGCAGGTGCGCTTTAAAGCAGTTAAACATCAAAATCCCACGAAAAAAAAAAAGTTAGTTTAAATAATTTTGCAACACTTTTTAATGCCAATGGCCACATATTTGGCCATTGGCATGCTAAATGAAACATATGCACCCTTTATTTGGAGCTGACATAGCTCCGTTTGTCAATTGCAGAAATGTACTCAGTTGTCAGCTGAGTACATTTCTGCAACGTCCGTTACACGGACTGCTTTGCTTCTGGATCGCTCAAATACCTCATTTGCATATCTTTCAGCTGCAAATGAGGTATTGAGCATTTCCACGCCCAGTCCGTGTAAGAGACGTTTTAGTTGTCTCTTACACAGAGGTTTGGGCTGTTCCTGGATCGGGAGGCTTACACGGAGGCTTACACTACTCTTAAACTCCATGTAAGCCTTCGTGAATCCGGCCCTTTGTCTTTACAGTGTTTATGATGGAAGATAAGTTTGTTAGGATACTTCATTTGAAACTTGATTTTTTTTCTCAAATAGGTATGTACAAAAAGGGGAAAGTTGTTGTCTGTTTTGTTTAATTTGCAGAGACAGGTCTTGTGTGAATGAAATCTTATGACCATTTCAGAGGGTAGATCTTTTTTGTTTTGATTGCACTAATATTTTTTGAATGTCTTGGAAGTTTAAAGGTTTTACATAGATTATATACTTGATCTTTTGAAACTAAGAAACATCTCAACCAGTAGAAATTGATTCTAATCTCATTACCCCTTGTCATCACAGTCTGTGAATCACACCATGTTCCATTAACTGTCCTGTGAATCCCCTGCTGTTTTGCTGGTTCTCCAGATATACGGATTGCACATTTGACAAGCATGTTGAGGTTCTCCTTAGTAACACAAGGTGAATACTAATCTTCATAAATACCCTTCTGTTTAAATTGTGCTACACATAGCGGTGTCGTGTGGTGTGATACAAGGGATCTTTATACAGTTTTATGTAGTTCCTTCAAAGGTACCACTAAAGTACATGTACATGTTTTATTTATTTGCTGATCAAAATTTAGATCCCCGGTTCTGGTATTTGTGGGACTGTTTGTGTCATAGAGATAGAAGAGATTCAGGACCATTGTGTTCCTAATGGGCACAGAAAGCTAGTCACAGACCTCCCCTTAGAAGTCTAAAAGATACTGAAGAAAGGGACATTGTTTCAAGTGTTTTCTGGTAGCGTAGGCTTTTTAAGCCAGTGATCTTTAGTTAATCATGGACTCCTCCTCTGATACAAATGTTCTCCAGGAAGGGCTGACACAGGCAAATAACTGGTGTCAGAGCCATGAACTAAAACTAAATGCCAAGAAATGCATAATAGTATCCTTCAGGAAGTCATCCACCCCTGATAACTATCATATTGACAACACAAACTTAAGAGATGACCCATTAATCATGGACTTGGTGACACACAGACAGAAAGCTAGCCTTTCACCATCATATGTTTACAGTAGTGATGAAATCATTCTATGTTGTGTAATTTATAAATTACAGTATGACATCTTGGTCCATGGAGGTAACTGTTCCTCTGTATTTGGCATTCTTCAGACCTATTATTAAGCACAATGCTCCCTTTGGTATGTACCTAAACAGGCACATTGAACAACTGGAACTTCCACAGAAGTTCCTCCTTAAAAGAATACAGGGTGTAAGTAATATGTTTTTTGCAGACCACCTCAACGGCATATCCTTGTATTCTGTCTCCTACAGGGTGTTGGGGAAGATCTATGCCTGGCATACAAAGCATTGTCAGACACCACCATGATGGGTCTCCTGCATATCCACAAAACAAATAGCACCAGAATTATCCATTCTAAAGACTTACACCTTGCCTGGGATATAAATAGATCCTGCTGGACAGATATCAATGTATCCCAGAGACTACCCATTCTCAGGAACAGGCTTCCTATCTTTGTGAAGCAGATTTCCTCCATAACCCAATTCAACTGTAACTTGGACAATTGGATGGAGAACTGGAAATTCATCCCTTGTTTGGCACCTGTGTCTCTAATGGACACAGGCAATCTATAAATGGTTCATTTGCTGGGCCCCTGCTTAGAAATGTTTCATCTCCCAAGCCCCTGTTTACACTTATCAAGGAAACTGTAACTTGTCAGAGATTTGTGAAACAAGGCTAGGCTGAAAAAGGCCCTTGTGGTAGATAGCCTAGTACACATCTATGAATCTATGATCTCTTGAATTTTATATTTTACAGATTCTAGATGTTTAATATATAGCCCTTTTTTGTGTGGGCATGCAGATCTGAAAGTCTCTTTTGCTCAGTCTATAACTGAAAAATACTCTTGATTCCAAGATTTCTATAGACCACTGACCCACAATCTCAGTTTCAAAGAAAAATGCTAAAAAAATGATTCCCACAGGAAATTAGGTTGATGCTCTTAGTCCTGATATGCTAAGAAGAATTCTCAAGTGGTATCAGATGTCTGATGTGGGAAATCTGGCCTTTGTGTATAATACAAGTAAAACCTGTACTGCGGCGGTGGTGCTGCGGTAGCGTTGTCACCTCACAGTAAGACGTTGTCCTGTTCGATTCTCAGCTAAGGTGTCTTCTGTGTAGAGACATGCATGAATGGGTGTACCTTCATTGAAGATTGTGCGTCAGAGCTGGCAACTCAGCACGTAAAAATCTACTGCCAATCATTAGTAGACCAGAGTTCCGCTGTGGCGACCCCTAACCGGGAAAAACCAAAAGACACAACAACAAGTAAAACCTCTAAGATTGTGGGGGGGGGGGTAAATTAGCAGAAGAGCAAACAAGGACATCATAGTCTGAGTAGTGGCAAGGGAGGACATTAAAAGTCTACATAAAAGTTCCATAAGTCATTGTCAATATAAATCCTGTCAGTTCCACTTCAGGTGCCAAACTAAGGGGAATAATGTGTGAATTCTACAAGATTAGAATGATTGGAAATACCTAAATATAACAAAGACATCTCAGAAACCTAAAAGCTAAGAGAATTTGCAGTGTCAAAAATTTGCAGAGGTCTGCAGATTGAGGGGTCCAATAATTTAAGTCACTGGTTAGAATGAGACATGTCTGGATTTTCTTTTGAACATAAGAGAAAATGTTTCTAGTGACCTTAGTCCCTATGAAAGGCTCTCAAAACTACAACTGCCACTTTACCACTTGGAAGTGGGGATGTACTCAATGCAAATGAAGGAGCTAGCTTGCTTAACCTAGATAACTTCCTTTCACTTACCAATTAGATGAGCAGAGGAAGCAGCTATATCATAGGCCCAAGATGTTAATTTTGGATGTTCTATATCCAAAAGATGCATTTTTGGACAATTAGAATGCCTGAGATATGCAGTTTGACCCAGGCGCATAGCTGAGATCTCTTGATGAGGAAATTTACAGCATTAATGTTAACACTATGTAACTGCATTTGGTAGCAAAAGTCTAATAAGACCAATAAGCCCCACTGAGAGGTACATGTACAAGATGGGACTCTACACCTAGGCTTAAATCCAAAACATCAGCACTACCAGCCAACAAAAACAGAACACCTAGAGAGTCAGGGTGATCCCCAAATGCTTGAAAGACTTAAAAATGTACACACAATAAAACTAGTATAAAGTTTGAAATATAAATGAACTCTAAAAAAGTGTCCAAATAAACCATAAACAGAAAAAAAAGAAACACCAACACTCAAATGTGAGTAAAAACTATATGCAATCATTATATTGGCTTCCAAGGTCTAAGAGCATAAAACTGCACCATGATTTCCCATTTTTTCCATTCTCCTGCCTGTGGTATATCATTTAACAGAAGCATCTGATAGACAACCTATTTCAAGAGACTCAGCAGGCATTAGGCATGGTACAATAGAATAAAGCAAGCACACACCATCTTTAAAACCTACGCAAAACATTTTATTTAATACCTCCAATCCTGCACTTGTATTTAGTTGACAAGTGGTTAAGAATGATGGTAGTTGACCAAACCTTCCAAGGTCTTTTCACTAAGCAGAAAAAAGCAAATGGCAAAATGTGCAGAAATCCCTACATACCAAACTTAAAGTCAAGTTGATAAAGCTTCTAGCAGTAGGCCCACATTTTCAGTGGCTGACTTAGATCTCTTCAGACCTAGTGAGGATGTCAAGGAATCTTCAGTCAGTCTTCCACAATTATTGGAAGATAAAGACAGGTTAACATTTTCTGGCAATGAGAATGTCATGGATTTATATTCAATGAAGAAAAAACTAATATACTACCTATATATACACGAAAAAATATTCTCATTAGTGATTTTACTAAATATGTACCCAATTCAGGTCAGATAACTTATTTAGGTATAATACTATCTAAAGATATTAAATCTATTATATATAATAATTATAATACCTGTTTTCTTAATATACAAAATCTTTTTAATACCTGGAATAATATGTTTTTTACTATGGAGGAGAGACTTACAATTATTAAAATGATAATATTCCCAAGATTTTATACTTAATACAATCAATAATACTTCCACCTACAAAAATAATTATCAAGAAACTGAATACACTAATGTTAAATTTCCTATGGGCACCTAATAGACCTAGGATTGCATTAAAGAAACATACTAATAGCTGGTCTCAATGGGGTATTTCTTTTCCAGACTTTAATTTATATACTATCTCTTCTATTGTAAAAGTTATTACTTTATTAATAGATCAGTCATATGTCAAAATTGGAAAAGTTTATTGGGAGCTAATTAGTATACACTTCATGAAAATCTCCTTAACACATAAAAATATGATTGTAAATAACTCCATGTTATGGTTACTAAAGGAATTTTGTACTTCACCTATTACACCTAAACATATGGTTTGTTACCCATTAAATATTATTATTAGCTATCGTAACTTTATATTCATGCACCCTAAGTATAGGGAATGGAATTTTATTGTATTCCCTATAATGTATACTCAGGGTATGCTTTTGTCATCTACTTCTGAAGGAACTCATTTAGCTATGGATAATGATCTAAAGTACTGGTATCAGTTGATATCTGATAATAAAGTTAAAAATCTAGATTTCTTAAAACAAGAATTTGATCTAAGAGAAACTTGCTGGTTAGAGGTTCAGACCTTTAGACAACATCTCATTAATAAAATAGATCTAATGTCTATAACTGTTAAAGAATCTATTCCAACACTGATTGATTACTTGATATTAAATTTACAACATAAAGTTTCTGATAAAGGTAAACTTTCATACATACATAAAATTATCAGACAAGAAACTTTTTACAGTGTAGATTCATACTGGAATTATTTCACTTCTATTAATGGGGACCCACCAAATCAACAAGATAAACAATATATATTGAATCTGCTTATAGAACTACGTCTTCCATTGTCTGGAGACTTTATACATGGAAATTTTACATAGATCTTTTTATACACCTTTGATGATGAATAAAATAAATAATAAAGATAATTTATGTAAGAGATGTAATGTAGAAATTAATGCTGACTGGGCTCATATGTTTTATGACTGTATAAAATTGAAAGAATACTGGAAGTCAATTAATGAATTTTGCAGGCTCTTTTTACAGATAATTTCATTATTTCTAAATCTCTTATATTATTCAACACACCTGTACCTCAAAGTGTTAAAAGGTTAAGCTTCCCTTGTTATGGTCTATTCTAGCAGTGGCTAGGAAAATAATAACTAGAAATTGGATTTCAGATACACCTCCTTCGTTCAATGAATTTAAAATGTTATGAATATAATGTGCCATATGGAAATAAACACAATTAGGACAAGAACAAATAGAAAAACATCTTATTATATTGTATGGGATAATTTACAAAATTTGTTAAAAAAATTCTAATTTCAATAGCATGGTATTTTAGTTTAATTAATTGATCTGATTGTAGTGGATGTCTTTGTAAATACTTTAGTTGTTTTGTTGAATATTATAATAATACCTATTTTTAATTACTTGTATAAAATTGTTATGATATTTCTCTTATATGTTAAAACAATAAACCTGTTTTGAAAAAAAAAAAAGAATGTCATGGATTTCTGGACAAATTCAGTTGCCTCCCTGAAAGACTGGAAGAGTTAAGAACCCTTTTGTACGGGTAGGCATAACCATGCACGATAGATGATGGTTGCCTTTAAACTCTTCTTCTTGAGGAACTGCCCAAAAGAGAGCCACCAACTGTTATGAATAATCATTGTCCAAACAAATTCTCCTACCCACATATTGTAAATCCCTTTTCTCCCTGGCAGATACCAGCATTTTTTCATTTTGCAGAAAAGAGAGAAAACAAACAATCAAGAGTCTGGGGCTGTTTAAGAAAAAAGAGCAAGTGATCTATGAGCCAATTTAATGAGGAGTTTTATCCAGGCCTAAAGTGGAGGGAATCCATGCTTGTAGGAAATGCAATATATCCTTTTGCTCTGCCCCATCCTGAAACCCCAGAATACAGATGTTATTTCACCTCCCCCTCTTCATTCAGTTTTTGTGTGAAGTCCAGAAGAAAGGATATTTGATGCTCAGCTTCATCCTATCTGGACTACAGATGCTGAGCTACCTTTTCCAAACAAAATGCTTGTTCTGCCATTTGAAGAATGGTGTCTGTTATTTCCAGAACTTGGAACAGCAGCTTTGACTGAAAGGACTCAATAGATAATGTTATTTTGCTGATGCTAAATGGTTTATCTCAGGAAACTGCAAATCTGTTTGCTGCCCTGCTCAAACACTGGGGCTTTTATTGAGAGAAACAGCTTCTTGATATGTCAGGGCCACCGCAGTCATGATGGCTTGTCTATGTGAATGCTTCTCGGTCCAAAGTGCATCAAGGCTCGTTTGTGCTGAATGCAGAGGCTTCTTTGGTGGCATTAGGATGTATTTGCAGCAAGGAAGCAAAGTTCTGCCTTTTTTTCCAGTTTGTTATCCATCTTACCACTTGGGGATCTGTTTGTAATGCACTAATTTACTAACTGTACTAGCAAGAGGATGAGGTCATATACCTTTGCTAGATCAAGGTAAGCTGTGTGGGAAGAAATTACCGCTGTCAACATCCTATATTACTTTTTCAAAGTTAACCATATTTATTGCATAGGATCTACACTTGACAAAGCCAAACTGCTGTGGGTCTAGCCCGATGAAATTTATAATATTGTAGTTTATCTAGTCAATTATAATAAATTCCATGGCTTTCAAATAAGACCTCTGTCAGCAGCTTGTGTTACCCTTTTGAAGATGTTAACCATATTCATTAGAGAAGATCTACTCTTGACAAAGCCATACTGCAGTCCATTGACTCTGATGAGATTTTTAATATCACGGTTTATCAAGTCAGTTATAATATGTTCCATGTTTTTTCAAATAAGACTTGTCAGGCTGATAGACCATTAATTCCTCAGGTCAGAGGTGTGGCATCACTACTGCTGTGCTCCAATCTTCATTGTCAAAGGCAATGGCTAAACTCAAGTTAATTAGCTTAAGAAGTGGCAAACACACTGCCCTATCAGATGATATTATGTAATTTAAAAGTTGAAACCCCAGTTCACCAAAGCAAATAGTTATACCACAAACTTCTATTCCCACCTAAATTATTTCCCTGAAGTATTTTTCCCACCTGTCAAATTAAGCAAGGCAGCACATGATAACCCTGGTGTAAATTTGTGTCTACACATTCAATCATCAAGACCAGCCTCAAAGGCAGACAAAGTGGCACTGACCTGCAGTGATAACTTATTCAATAAGCAGGGAATACATTGAGTTAGGAACCTATAGCTCTAGTGAGTCTTATTTATTTATTGGTGTAAATGTAGGTCCCTTGTATGGGTCTAAGAAATAGAAGGTCAAGTAGGATTGGGTCTTTCATGGCCTGACAAGTGAGGCATAGGTCACCTCAGAGCAGCCAGTAAGCTACTGAGTTTAAGCAGACTTTTGTTTTTCTATTGTAATAGTTGAAGGATTTAAGGCATTTCATTTTTGTTGGTTAAAAATCATTTTGTCCTTTCCAGTTGAGCAATATCCTTAGATTTGTACCAAGATGGGAACTGTATTTGATGATGGGTCTAATAAAGGAAGAGAAGTGTGGTAAGATGACATCTTTGGACCGTGAAGTTACTCTCTTGGAAATTAAGTAGGCTAAGACAAAATGATTTCATGACTATGGTGGAATCATGATGATCAAATTAGAAAGGTTTTAAACAAAATCACTCAAGTCTGTTATTGCCAAATCTGTTTGAAGGAGATTATCACTTACAAGATATGATGTGGAAACAGCTTTTTTCTCAAATGCTGCAATGATGTATTTCTTTGCATTTAGATTGAACCCATTTTCAGTACACTGGGTATGAGCATATTCCAAACCTTTTTGTGGTAGTTTAGTATCCATGGACAAGTAGATAACAGTGCTCAGCTTGTAGTCATCAGCAAACTTGATCAACCACACTTTAGGGACATTAGCTTGCGTGTCTGCAAAATAAATGCCAAACAGAACAGGAAAGGTCCCATCAGTGATCCTTACAGTACCCCACTAGTTAAAATTTTACATATATAGAAGGATACCAGCAACATTCAGAAACTGAGATCTCCTGGACAGCCACTTTGTATTCCCAAGGACAATGTAGGGGGTTACATTAAGTTTTTTTAACTTTTAAATAATCTTGAAGAAGGAGCTGAAGTTATAATATTATTCTTTGGAAGCAAGTAATTTGAATGAAATTAAAACCCGTGAAGTCAGCCACTCCAGGTACTATGCCATCAATAAAACACCAAAAATATGAATAACTAGTCGCAGATCTGGGAACCCATGTAGACAGTAACCTAGCCTTTGACCATCATGTGACCAAGATAGTAAGAAAATCCTTCTATGTTGCTCAACTTCAGTTGATACCTGACCAGACACATGCAGCAATAGGGAAAGTCCACAAAGGTTCCTTACAAAAAAAGAGTACAGGGGGTAAACACAATGTCCTACGATGATCACCTCAAAGCACTGTCTCTTTACTCAGTATCAAACAGACTTTTGAGAGGGTATCTTTGCCTGGCATACAGTGCATCCTTGGACCCTGTTTTGATAAACCTTTTGTACATCCACAAAACAAACAGCATCAGAACTACTAGCTTAAAAGTCAAAAATTTTAGTTTTGACATAATTAAGACATGTTGAAGAAACAGATATGTTTCTCAGCAAACTCCCAATTTCTGGAACAGGTTATTATCCATGAGAAGCAAAGTTCCAACATTTCCATTGTTAAACACATCTTGGACCAGTGGGTGGGTTATCAAATATTTACTCCTGGTCTGGCACCCATGTCTCTGATGGACAGAGGCAATCAGTGAATGACACTCTATATAAATCAAATTTGTTGGTCACATTTGGGTTGCATGACTATGTTTATAATGGCCCTAGTGGCCGTTAGCCTAGTATATACCTATGAACCTATGAACCTACAATCGTGCATATAGTGCAATTATTGAACAGTGCATTTGTGGGTATCATACAATAAGATGATAATGTGACTGGCCTAAGTACATGAATTGTGACACTGGTCCTAATCAATCACAAATACACACCAAGTTCAGAATCAACCCCTTGGATGAAACCCAAGCATAACCAAACTACTTACAAAATAAGAACTCTCACACTTAAAAATAAGGAAGACCCCAAGATCAGCAACAAAATTCAAAAAAGTTAAACAAAGAGTTTAAATATAAAATGAATCAAAAATGATAAAATATTAACTGAAAATTGCAATATTCATTTAGGGCAACATCTGAGTTGTTCTCAGCTATGTTTAAAAAATGTAGGAAAAAAATTTTCTTTGCTCAAAATTAATTTATAGTTATAAAGCCCACTCTCTCCATGCAGGCATAGTCAACTTATTAGCAGAAAAAATTAGATTAAACTTCTCCCCTCTGTTGCCCCTAGCTTCACCCAATTTGGCAGAGATCCACCCTCCCTAAAAGTCACCTCTGGACAAGTCTTAAAAGCTCCATCTGGGTGAAAGAACGCTGTCTCAATCGGTGTTTTCTTGTTAATACAACTCACTGTCTCACTGCCCCATTTCAAAATCTGTTCAGCCTTTGCCTTTCAAATGGTTGTATTCCAGAGGTTTTGTACAGGCCCTAGGGCTTATATCCTAGTACCAACCTATGAACCTATACTCAACAAAATGTCATACAAACCCCATTCTCATTTCAGCCTGTACCCACTGACACCATTAAGAAACGTCTACAAAAATTAAAACCCAGCTCTTCTTCACCTGACAATCTCCCCCCATGCTACCTCAAACTGGCTGTGAACTCAGTTGCCTACCCAATCAGTATCCTTATAAATAGGTCTTTATCCAAATCAAAAGTACCTACCATATGGAAACAATCTCACATCACTCCCATCCACAAAGGAGGCAACTCTTTTGATCCATCCAATGTCCGTCCTATATCCATCTTGTCATCCATATCCAAAATTCTCAAAAGAGGTATCCATCAGTAGGTAATGCAATATCTATTGCAAAACAATCTTTTAACCAAAACCCAACATGGCTTCTGACCTAGCCACAGCACAGCTACAGCCCTATTATATTTTACAGACACCGTGAAGAAGCCCAGAGATGCAGGATGATATACAGCCTCAGTATTACTTGATCTCTCTAAGGCCTTTGACACAGTGTCTCACCCATTACCTTTGAACACACTGTCTAACTTAGGCTTCTGACATAACACAGTAAAATTGTTTCAGATCAACCCCAAGGATCATAAACAAGCAGTGAAATGGTCCAACAAACTCTCACCCTTTCTCTACAACCCTACTGGAGTCCCCTAAGGCTCCATCCTAGGACCCCTACTCTTCAACAATTTTACAAACAACCTTCACACTGCCTTTCACCCTGGGACCCTCATTCAATACACTGATGATTCCACCATAATCTGCACTGCTCAATCACTAGCAGAACTACTCTCAAAAAACTCAACAGTCCTTTACAGCAGCCGAATCCGGGCTAAGAAATGCCCAACTCTTTCTTAATCCAAAGAAGACAAAACTAGTACTCTTTCATCCCAAAAACACCTCCCTTGTTACTGATCATTTCAACATCCTTGCATCTGACAACATTGCTATAGAAATAGTGTAGGAAACCAAACTTCTAGGTGTTATCATTGACAATAAACTTTCATTTGATCCCATAAACAGCAAAATGTAAAGAAAACTCATCAAAAATTGGGATTCTTGTATAGAAACAAACATTTTTTTACTGCAGCAACCAAAATTACTCTTGCAAAAACATTTTACTTCCCTCTGTTCTGTATAGTGCCCCCATCTTAACTAACTTACAAAATTCTACACTATGCAAGTTGGAACAGTGCTACAACAAAGTTGCAAAGTTTGCCACAAAGTCTAAATATCACACACAACATTGTAAACCACTCCAACAATTAAACTGGCTTGAACTATTTATTTATTTATTTTACATTTGTTTACCGGGTTAGTCCAACTGGATACATATCCCTTTTCAGCAGAGACCCGGGGAGAAAAGCTCCACAGTACAAAAGGTTTTGAGTTACATTTCAACAATTTCAACATAACATGGAAAGGTATTAAAAAGTTTCAACATAACAGTTGCAAGAAAGTTCAAGGAAAAAAAAGAGAAAAACATATACATAATTGAGACAAGGTTTAGGTTTGACATTTCAACAATTTCAAAATAACATGGTAAGGTAATACAAAGTTTATACATAACAGTTGCAAAAAAGTTCCAGGAAAAAAAAAGAAAAACATATACATAATTGAGACAAGGTTAGGTTTGAGTTACATAGTAACAGTTTTTAGATATCATAGTATGAAGAGACATCAAGTTAAAAATTAGCTATAACTTAAGTAATTCATATGATAAGTAGATTAATGAAAACATATGATCTTTGGACACTATTAAAGCTGATATTATAGGCTCAATAGATAGGTAAGGAAATATCGAGTATTATGCTCGTGGGAATTCATAACTAGGGGGTGTTACGGTGAGGAGAGATCCTGTACTATAGTTTAGTATGGCAGTAATAGAAAAGAGAGAGAAAAAAGGCATCGGGAGATAGTATGGGTAGTATTGGTATTTTTAGGATTAGTCAGGTTTGGTACAGGAGCATAGCCAATGCGCTTTTAGGAAAGCTTTGAGGTTGATTTTGAACTTGCTAAGGGAGGTAGTTAGTCTTAGGTCACTGGGAAGGGAGTTCCATAGTTTTCCAATGGAATTGGCATAAAGAGCATCCCCACCTAAGTTATTAGTTTTGATTGTTTGTATTAGTTCACTATTGGAGGATCTAAGGCAGCTGAGATTAGAATAGGGGATGAACAGTTTGTTTAATGAGGGGGTTTTATGTGGTTCCTTGATTATTTTAAATGCTTCAGTAAGTTGATTAAGTTTAAGAAGATTTGGGAGTTCTAACCAGGCTAGTTTTTTTAGGTTTAGGCAGTGATGAGTATGGTACGGTTCTCCTGTTACAAATTTGGCAATATGATTATAAGTCATAGAGAGTTTGTTGAGCTCAGCTTTATTAAGGAAGGAGAATACTGGGGAGGCATACAGTAGGGTGGAGAGAAGATGTGTGCGTGCAATGGTTAGTTTGGTAGTAGGGGTTAGAAAGTTTTTAATTCTATACATAGAGCCTAGTTTTTTGTTTACATTTTTTATAGTTTGACTGATGTGCATGTCAAATTTGAGCTTGTGATCGATAGTAACTCCAAGTAGTTTGGCATTAGTGTCGGGCTCTATGATGGTACCATTTGTAGACTGAACATGGAAGGTCCTATTATTAGTAAGTGTAGGGTGTTGTGCTAAGGAAGAGGCTGAGGTGGGGAAAATTAGTAGTAGCTTGGTTTTTGTTGGATTCAAGATAAGTTTCTTCTCAATGAACCATGTTTCTATTGCAGCAAAGCAGTTTTGGGTAATTACTTGGAGATTATGGAGGGAGGCGTCGGAGCAGATCAGGGTGGAGTCATCTGCATATTGAATGCAGGTTGCATTGGGGATTACTGTATAAAGATCATTTATAAATACAGAAAAAAGAAGGGGACCGAGTATAGACCCTTGGGGAACTCCTATGGTGTTTGGTAGTAATTGAGATAGCTTGCTTTGCCACTGGACAGCTTGTTGTCTCCCTGACAGGTAGGCATCAAACCAGCTTAGGGCTGAGTAGTCTAGGTGAAATGTTTTCAGGGTATGGAGCAGTGCTTGGTGATTAACCATATCAAAAGCTTTTGATAAGTCCAGAAAGAGCGCAGAGGTAATTAGTTTATTATTTCGGTTACAGTTGACTGAGTCAACAAAGGAGAGGAGGGCAGTGGTTGTACTGTGATGGGGGCAAAAGCCATGTTGGGTGTTAGACAAAAGATTATTTAGAGTTAGATGGTGGAGGAGTTGCTTATGAACACATCTTTCCATAATTTTTGCTATTGGGGACATTATTGCTATAGGTCTAAAATTGGATATTTCCGTGGAGGTGCCGCCCTTGTGAAGTGGGATGACATATGATATTTTCCACATTGTGGGGATTTTAGACTCTGTAATGCTTCTATTTATCAGAATGGAGATGGGATAGTCTATAACCTCTGATGCTATTTGTAGGTATTCAGCTGGGAGTCGATCGGCTGATAAGCTGGATGGTTTAAGTTTCTTTAATAGGGAGCTAATATAGGAGGTTGAGATTGGATGAAGGTTAAAGGCAAGTGGAGATTTATCAGCAGTATTGGCTGTGAGGGGGGTAGGATTAGTTGAGGAAGGTGAGAAGGAAGGTAACTTGCCGGCTAGGGACTGGATGGTCTCAGTAAAAAATGAGTTAAACGTATTGGCTATTTCATCCGGGTCTTTACCAGTAAGTTTAGAAGGGGTAGGAGTAGAGGGTTTCCCAGAGTGAAGAAGGTTATTAAAACCTGCCCAGAACTTTTTAGGGTTATTCTGATGTTTGTCCTGTAGGTGGCAGTAATAGTTTTTTTTATCTTGGATGATATGTGACTTAGTAATATTTCTTAGCTGCTGAAATTTAATACGATCTAAGGGCAATTTCGTGGATCGCCACTTTTCCCAAGCTTGGTCTCTAAGCTTAATTTTTGATTTTGTTTCCTTAGTTAGCCATGGTGCTATGCGAATTTTTGATCTTATAAGGCGGTTTGGTGCATGGGAGTCCAGTATTTTTAGAAATGTGTCGTTAAAATAATCCACACTCTCATCTAGGGGAAGTGACTTAAGCCTTGACCAGTTACAGGATTTAAGTTCTTCTAGGAAAAGTTCTGGAAGAAATTTTTTCTTATTTCTAATAAGTCTATATATAGGAGGTCTTATTATAGCCATTTTGTCCTTCCTTATGTATGTGATTAGGTGGTCGCTGAGATCATTGGGGAGGGTACCTGTGGTATAGTTATTAGTATCTTTATTGGTAAGAATCCAGTCGATGGTGCTTTCTTTTTGCTTAGTATTACCAATTCTTGTAGGGGAAGTAATGTGTTGGGAAAAGCCATACAGGTTAATAGGTGGGGGATTAATTTGGTCAGATAATTGTGCCCAGTCTATGTTAACGTCTCCCAGTATAATGGTCTCTTGGGGGTAGTTTATGGTTAACCAGTTTAGGGTTACTTCCAAGGTTTCAAAGTTTTTCCCTGGGGGAATGTAAACTACAATGAGATTAATGGTCTTATGTTTATTTAGGCATATTTGTAGGGCAATTAGCTCCATATTAGCGACCTTAAGGGGTTGTATTGGGTTCAATATGATATTCAGAGTATTTCTAAACATTACCGCTATTCCACCACCTTTTTTTTTTATCCGATCAACCCTCAACATATTAAACCCAGGTGGAAGTATCTCTTCATCCTTAGTGGATGGTTTAAGCCAGGTTTCAGTTAGGCACATAATGTCTGGGAGATGCATGCCTAATAATGCATGAAGATTCTGAACCTTATTATTTATACTTCTAAGATTGAGATGAAACATAAGAAGAGTGCTGGAGGATTTTGAGGCTACATTTGGGTAAGTGGAGTCAAGATTGGTAGTTGGGCCTGGGTTGGGGTGTATATCCCCATCTTTGGCTATACATTTTTTCAGTCGGTCAATTAGTCTTAGTAGTTTAAAAAGAATCTTTTGACTATGTTTAGTAGTAGTTACTTTGGGGTATCGTTGAGTTAAGTTTTCAGTTTTGAAGTATGGTGTAGTGGGGTAAATGATAGTAGAAGTAGGATAGGAGGGATGATTTGTATATTTGCATGTGTGGCCATTGGGGATATGAATACCAGATAGAGTGTAATTTTCGTATCTGGTTGCAAAGTAAGGGATAAGTAATAGTACCGCTAGTACTGAAATAATAGTTATTACTTTACACATGATTATGTATAAGCAATTGGCTGTCAGAGTAGGTTGCTTTTGAAAGTGCCTGTTAAGGTTTAGGTAGATGGGCGGGATTGTGGGAGGAGAGGTATTCAATTGGTAGGAGGCAGTAATTGGTTTAGAGTTAGTGGGTTGGGTTTACTGACCTCATAAATGTAGAGATAGTGGGGGCGGGTGGGATATGGGGGCAGGGTGGGGAGCGGAGCGAGCCCGAGCGTAGCGAGGGCGAAGCGGAGCGGGGATACACAAGTCAGGAGATAGCAAGGTCTCAAAGCCGGCTACCTGTAAGTAACAGGGCTGCTATTTGAGTTGCTTAGAATTGTAGTATATTTTACTTAGTCTTTAAGCACAGTTACAGGAGCTAATTTCTGATTAAGTTTACGCCCAACTTCTTTGATAAATCCCTGGATAGATAACCAAGAAAAGTATAGGGATATGAAGTTGTTTAGGGGGAAGGCTGTCAAGTTAGATGCTAGGTACTGTTGTGTTTCCTGCTACCAAACCAACTTGCCTTTATTCAGCTATCCACCATGTACAACCTTATTTTCAAGCCTACTGCCTGCTCTGCACTAGTCAATCTAGTCACACCTTACACACAAAATCGATCCCTATGATCAGAAGACAAAAATCTCTTAGCTATCTCAAAACCCAGAAGAAAACCTGGTCACTCTCTGTATTCATACTCTGTCTCTATACATTGGAATTCACTACCTCTAGCTACCAGGTTTATTCCTGGCCTAACTCATTTCAAAGCCTCTTTAAAAAATCATCTCAAAAATACATGGGTCTGTTTCTGCATAAAGCCTGCTTAATGCTCAGGTCTTCCTCTCCTCTCACATTTCAATCTCTCACAGACTGCAAGATCCTAAAGCTCTTCTAACTCCTTCTCTGCTTCTATACCATATCCTTAAGCTGCTGCTCCGGCTTTTATTGCTTCTATCCTTCTCAACTCTCTCTCACTATATGTCTGTATCACTAACTTTCTTGCTGCTATTTCTACATCATGCATGATGAGAGTGACCATTATCATCTGTAATGTTTTAACTATATAAAACTGTTTAGAAGTGTAGTAATATATTACAACATCATGTAGCAGTTTGTTCTTTCAACTTATTTTTTGTATAGTATTTCTAATGTAATCTTTATTGTGCTGGATCTCTACTGTATGTGGAGCTTTTCTCCCTGGGCCTCTGCTGAAAATGAGTTCTGTAGACCCAGTCAGACCACCTCGGTAAACAAATGTCAAATAAAAAAATCAATACAATGTATTTGTAAAGTTACTTTTGTTAAAAATGCATCAACAGTAGGTTCTGTTGGACAGAAATAATATATGCATGCATATTAGGTTGTATTGTTGTAACTGATAAAATGTGTATGTTTTATCAGAGAACTCTGGAAGGATGGAAAGTTTGAAACTGTAATATAGTTTTCAGATGCTGCCACATATCTTAGCAAAGTTCTGTGTGTGTGTATTGTACCAGAGTCAGGTGACCAGAGGGGATGTCATCCACTAACCAGCATCTGGATTCTTTGCAACTTTTGCAGCAGCACTTTAGAATCTGACAGGAAAGATTTCTGACACATCCATGCAGACAAAGAGAGACATCATCTGGTTTTTGCTGTGGTAAGACTCTCAGCACACATCATCTTGCCTTGCATTAGTAAGTAGTCAGGGAACAGTAATTATTTAGTCATTCGGTGACATTTAGTGAGAATAGTTTAGTATTGGTTTCTGCATCTGTGAGAAACTATACAACTGTATTATTTTTTATATCTTTGTGGTTGAAACTGTTGCTTATTGTATTCCGTATTCTCCTGTTTTCTGTTTTATTGTTTATCATTAAATATTTTATTATCTTTCATTGTAGCTGGTCCTTTAGAGAATACTTTTAACATTTGAGAGTACTTATGCTTGTTTTGGTGTCACTGCGGCTGCTCCTGAAGGCCTTGCTGGTTTGGTCATACTCTACTATTTGTATTAAGATTAATTTCACACAATATAATTGGGTACCCTTTGTAACAGCCTTAGGGTAGCTGACTGGTGACAGCATGATTGCCTCAGAGTCTGGGCAGAAATGGGCACAGCTATTAAATCTGTGCCAGCTTTTCCCAAGTGTGTATGTGTGTGTGTGGGTGTATGTGAAACTCAAATATACAAGTGTATGTCAACTGCTGGGAATGGGGATACAGGGCTCCAGAGTGGTCAGCATGGAGTTTTATGTGGGCTAGGAGAGAGAAAAAGAGTCCAGTCTCAGGTCTGCAGCATGGTGTCTGTGTGCTCTTAACAGAAATTGTGCTTGGTGCTGGCATTTGAAAATACTGTGTGAATCCGTCTTCACTCTTAGTGACTGTTGCTCACAGGAGTCGGTGGTGAGGACTGAGTCTCCTTGATAGCTGGCCCAGAGTAGGGTCCCGTCACATGTTGGTGGCAGCTGGGTGGAATATTAACTGAACTTCAATAGCCATTGGGCAGTTGTCACTGAAGGTGTGTGTACTCTCAGCAACCACAAGTTAAATATACAGAGTTTCATTTTCAAAACACTTATTTATTTTCATTAATTTAGTTTAGTCTGGGAAAGCAGGCAAGGATGTCAGGGCAGAATTACTTCAAGCTGACAAAAAAAAAACAGTTGGCCAAGGTATGCAAACCAAAGGACACTCTGTATTGTACAGATTGCTCAGAGGTGATCTGTGTCTCACCTACAGGCCAATCTCAGACCCTGCTCTACTAGAGATGCAAGAAACCATAGCCAACAACTCTAAATGACTACCAACCAGTTGCTTTAACCTCAACGCAAATGAAGTGCCTGGAGAAGCTCATCAAAGATCATATAGCCTCAGTCTTACCTGTGACACTGGACACACTGCAATTCACATACAGGACAAACTGCATTATAGGGGATGCCATCTCACTAGCTCTCCATGAAACACTGACCCACTTAGAAGGCAAGACTGCTATTCATTGATTTCAGCTCTGCCTTCAACACTGTCATCCCTCAGAATCTGATATCAAATCTACTTCAACTGGGCAGAGACTCTCAGTTATGCAACTGGATTCTGAGCTTCCTTACTGAAAGGTCTCAAAACATTCATGTGAGAGTAAGCAGCTCTAGAAGTATCATCCTGAACGCAGGAGTACCTCAGGGGTGTGTCTTAAGCCCTCTCTTTTTCACTTTGCTGACACGTGACTGCATGGCGAGACATGAGATGAATAGGAACATCAAATTCGAGGATGACACCACTGTTATTGACCTGATCAAAGATGGAGAGGAGGAGGCCTACAGGAATGAGATTGGTCAACTACTGGTCTGATGTGACAGCAACAATCTAGCACTGAATGTCAGCAAGACAAAGGAGTTGATTTCAGAAGATCTCAAGTACCACACAAACTTCTAGTGATGAAAGGGATGACAGTGGAAAGGGTCAAGAGTACAAAGTTCTTGGGTGTTCATATCATAGAGAACTTATCCTGGTCAGTCCTTATATCCAGCACAGTCAAAAAAGGTCAGCAGTAATTGCACTTTCTAAGGAAACTTAGGAAGGAAAAATTACCAAGCTCCATACTTCAGACCTATTATAGGGGCACCATTGAAAGTGTCCTGACCAACAGTATTGTAGTCTGGTATGGAAGCTGTAACAATCAGGATCGGAAGGCTTGCAAGAGAGCTGTAATGGCAGCAGAAATAATCACTGGCACCTCCCTTACACCTCTGGAAGATCTACACAAATGCTGGTGCAACATTGATGAGTGGATGGGAAACCACAAATATGTCCCAGGGGTTCCACCTGTGTCCCTCATTGACAGGTGATGATTGAGGTTTCTTTTTTGGGATAAACTCTTGGCTAGGCTTGTAAGGGCCCCAGAGCCATTAGCCTAGTAATCTCCTATGATTCTATGATCCTATGATCTCTACTTAGCAAGCAGGGCATCAATGCACAGTGCTGCACATGGTTATAGAGGAATCCATTGTGGACAACCTAAACCACCACAACAGAGTACACCAGTAACAGAGGAACCCACTAGTTCAGGTCCATGGCCAAGACCAAGGGTTAGATGTTTTAAATGTAACCAGAGGGACCATGTGGCATTCAATTGTCCACTGAGGCAAGGTGGGGAATGAAAGGTGAAGGAGCCAGCAAGTGGGAGTAACAGCATGCCAGTGGTAAGTTTTCTGGAGATAACAGGGGTACCCAACTATCCCCAGAGTTTGTATCCTATCTTAGAGGATGGAAGACAGGCCACTGTTAAGAGAGGCACATCCTCTGACATAACCACTGTGAAGCCTGCAGTGGTTAAAGAGGATCAGTACTTGCTTGGGCTGTCCACACCAGTCAGAGCTTTAGGAGGGACCCCATTCCAAATACCTTTGTCCAGAGTTCATCTTTACTGGCTGGGTGGAAAAGGAAGCAAGCAGGTAGGTGTGTTTGAATATATCCCTCCATATTTCTTGATAGGGAATGGTTTTGTTAATGCAGAACCTTGTGTGCATGCAGTTACAAGCAGTCAGGCGTAGAGACAGGAAAGTGGGTCAGGTAGCCTATTGGAGGCCCAGGTATACCCCACACCTGAATACTGGGGTGATGAGGTGACTATTTCAGTGAGGCAGATACCCTGTAGCAGTGACTCTGAAAGTCTGCCACAGATTCTGGTAGGTACTGACGTTCCCATGGACAGGATGACTTCAAGGGCAGAGGTGAGTGATAGTACTCAGGCTGACAGTGAGGTACCACTGTCAGAACAGATGGGGCTTCTGGTGGAAAGGGAGCTAGGAAGGATCACAAAGGTAGTATTGAGACAGGCTCAGATTTTTGAACCCTTCATTACGAGGCTTGAGGGAGGTAGCTAAGGAGGCACCTGATTTTCAAGGAAAAGGGGAGACTGTATACTGGAACAAAGGGTTATTGTATAAGAGTAGACCCCTGAGGGAGGGCTAGAGGGTGAGAAAATACAGCAGTTGGTAATGCCCAGAGCCTACCATTTGGCACTTCTACCCATAGCCCATGACATTCCTTTTTCAGGTCATATGGGCATAAAGTGTACAAAGAGACGTATTATACAGAACATTTATTGGCCTGGGATTGTGAGGGATGTATCAGGGGACTGCAGGACCTGTGAGCAGTGCCAAAAAGTAGGCTAGGCAGGACACAAGATCAAAGCTCCCTTGATGCCTTTGCCTGTGATTGCAGAGACATTTCACAGGGTAGCTATGGCTACTGTGAGGCCTCTGAGTACCCCAAATGCCACCCAGAAGAAGTATATCCTAGTGGTAGTAGATTATGTTACTACATACCCTGAGGTGGTTATTCTGTCCTCTATTAAGGCAGAGAAGATGGCAAATGCTTTGTTAGACATTTTCAGCAAGGTAGGTTTACTGAGAGAAACACTGACTGACAATGTTGCCGTGTTTATGTCAGACGGTTTTCTGTAGATGTGCTGTGATTTGGAGCATCTAAAGACCACCCCCTACCACCCCCAGACTAATGGTCTTGTGCAAACGTTAAACTCTACACTAAAGACCATGCCACAGGCATTTGCAGACCAGCTTAAGAGACAGTGGGACAAATATTTATCCCATCTGCTGTTTGTATACAGAGAGGTACCCTAGGAATCCACAGGTTTTCCCCCCTCTGAGTTGCTGTTAGGGCATAGGGTGAGGGGGCCTTTAGATATGATTCATGATGAGTGGGAGGATGAGTGTGAATCCCACAAGAATCTGTTGTGGCATATGTCCTAAACTTCAGGACAAGAATTAGGGAGCTCATGGGCTTGACCTAGTAGAACCTGGCAGGAGCCCACCACCAGAAAAAGGTCTGGAATGACAGGAATGCTCGAGCTCAAGAGTATGCTGTGGGAGAGTGGGTAGTGGTGCTATTCCTGTTAGACACAATGAGTTGCATGCGACTTGGGACAGACCCCTCGAAGTGGTAAGGAAGTCAGTGATGTTAACTACATGGTAAAACTGCTAGACAGGAGGCAGGTTCACAAATTGTACCATATTAATATGATGAAGCCTTACCATGACAGAGAGGTCTTTGTGCTGAGTATCTGCAGTAGGTGGCAGGAGGAGTCTGAGGGGGTTCTGGTGACTGATCTCCTGGGTGAAGCTCAGATGGACACTTCAGTGGAAGGGGTAGCAGTGTCCCAGTAGCTATCCCCTACCCACATTTGAGAAACCTGAGCAGTGTTATAGGAGTTTTTGGGCATATTCACTGGGGAACCTGGGTGCACCCACATGGTGCAGCACCATGTGGATACAGGATCCCCAAAGATCTATCAAGCAGGCCCTTAATAGGGTGCCCTAGTGAGTCAGACAGACTCTGTGGGGCATGATATAGGAAATGTTGGAACTGGGGGTAATCCAGGAGTCCAGCAGTCCCTGAGCTTTGCCAGTGGTGCTGATACCAAAGAAAGATGTCAGCACCCAATTCTGTGTAGATTATAGAAAACTTAATAGTCGCACAGAGTCAGATGCTTACTCCATGCCTAGGACAGATAAAGCCTTAGATCATCTAGGTGGAGCTAAGTGTCTGACCACTATTGATCTGACCAAGGGCTACGGGCAGGTACCTTTGACTGCCACCGACAGAGAGAGGTCAGCCTTTGTGACTCCTTTCAGATTATATGATGTCATGAAGATGCTTTTCGGAATGTGCCCCAGCAACCTTACAGAGGCTGGTAGATTGTATCCTAGCAGGAGCCATAGATTATGCCCTTGCTTACCTGGATGAGACTGCAAAGGGCAGGGTTGTCCATTAAGCTCAGTAAGTGTCAGGTGGGTATGGCAGAGGTCTCCTACTTCAGACATAGAGCAGGGAGTGGTAAGATCAGGACGGAGTCTGCCAAAGTGGAAGCTATTCAGGTGTGGCCAGCTCCTGTTACCAAAAGACAGGTGAGGGCATTCTTGGGGACAGTGGGGTACTATAGAAAGTTTGTTCCCAATTATAGTACAATAGCTGCCACTCTCACAGACCTGATGAGGGAAACAGGCTAAATGGCATAGTTTTGACCCCACCCTGTGAGGAAGCATTCCAAAAGCTTAAAGGGTCTTTTGGAGGACCCCCCTGTGTTAGTCGGTCCAGATTACAGCAAAAAATTTGTTGTGCAGGTGGATGCTTTGAACCAAGGGGTGGGGGCTGTACTCAGCCAGGATTTCTCAGAGGGAGAAGAGTACCCAGTTGGATGTCTCAGCCATAGACTTTAACCTAGGAATGTTATGCAGCTGTAGAAAAAGAATGTCTAGCCATAGTATGGGCACTGTAGAAACTTCAGCCCTATCTGTATGGAAGGAAATTCATTAGTTACAGACCACAATCCCTTAACATGGCGACATTGTGCCAGCCAGCAAAATGCCAACTTATTAAGGCAGACCCTAGGGTTGCTGGCATAAAATAAGATAATACAGCACCACAGTGGGGTCAGCAATGCCAGTGCAGATGGCCTCTTGAGACAGGGTATGGGTTAAGGTGTTGCCAGACAGGCCCATTTTTGCCAAGCAGCATTTTTCTTGAGTCACTTCAAAACTAGCTTGCATTTTCAAAGGGGGGAGAGATGTGCTGTTATGAGGTAATATCATCTGTGCCAGGGAGAGTAGGGCAGCGCATGTGCACATATGCCAGCATAACTAGCTAGAATTTTGCAAAAATTTTATGTTATTTGACTATCACTCTGATTTGTACAGATGTTTGAGTTAAAAATATATTTTCCAGGTTACTTGTGTTAAAAATGCATCAACAGTAGGTCCTGCTGGACAGAAATAATGTGAGCATGTATATTAGGTTGTATTGCTGTAGCTGATCAAATGTGTATGTTTTAGCAGAGAACACTAGAAAGGTGGAAAGTTTGAACTTGTGTTATAGTCTTCTGATGCTGTCACTGATCTTACCAAAGCTCTGTGTGTGTGTATTGTACTAGAGTCAAGTGATCAGAACTGATGTTATCCTCTAACCAGCATTAGGTTTCTTTGGACTCATGCAGCAGCACTTTAGAATCTGACAGGAATGATTTCTGACAGGATATATATCTCACAAATCCACACATACAGAGAGAGAGAGAGACATAATCTGGCTTTTGCTGTGGTAAGACACTCAGCACACATCATCTTGCCTTGATTTAGTAAGTTGCTAGGGAAAAGCAATTCTTTAGTCAGTCAGGGGCAATTAGTGGGAATGGTTTAGCATCATTTTCTGCATCTTTGAGATACTATCCAACTGTATTTTGTATATCTCTGTGGTTGAAACTCTGTTTATTGTATTCAGTATTCTCCTGTTTTCTGTTTTATTATTTATCATTAAATATTTTATAGGTTCATATGTTCATACTAGGCTATCTGCCTGAGGGCATTTATAAGCCTAGCCCATAATTTTGTGGCTTACGCCACCCCTTTAGTTTGGAGAAACTATGCCCATTATTTTGCTGTGCCTCTGTCGAGCAGTGACACTGAGGTAACCCCTGGGGTGTATCTGCGATCCCCCATCCATTGGTCAAGATTCCTCTTGAACAAGGCCAGCAAGGTGCTCTGCCTCACATTTTAATACCTTTCATTGTGGCTGGTCCTTTTGAGAATATTTGTAACATCCTGTGAGTACTTAGGGTTATTTTAGTCACACTGTGGCTGCTCCTGAAAGCCTTACTGCTTTGGCCACACTCTGCCATTTGCATTAATATTAATTTTACACAGTATAATTGGGTACCCTTTGCAAGAGCCGTAGGGTAGCTGACTGATAGCAGCATGATTACTTCACAGTCTGTGTAGAAAGGGGCACAGCTAGTAAATCTGTGCCAGTTTTTCCCAGGTGTGTGTGTGTGTGTGTGTGTGTGTGTGTGTGTGTGTGTGTGTGTGTGTGTGTGTGTGTGTGTGTGTGTGTGTGTGTGTGTGTGTGTGTGTGTGTGTGTGTGTGTGTGTGTGTGTGTGTGTGTGTGTGTGAAACTCAAATATCCAAGTGTGTGTCTCTGTCACCTGGAACAGAGACACAGAGCTCCAAAGTGGTGAGTGTGGAGTTTTGTGTGGGTCTGGACAGAGAAAGACAGTCCAGCCTCAGTTCTGGAGCATGTTCCCTGTGTGCTCTTAAGGGAAACTGTGTTTTGTGCAAGGAGCTGCATCTGAAATTATTCTATGAATCTATCTTTGCTCTTAGTAACTGTCCATAACTGGAGTCAGTGGTGAGGATTGAGTCTCATTGATTGCTGGCCCAGAGTAGGGACCCATCACAACCAGTATGTGCCTTGCATTGAGCAGCATTCTACTTTCACTGAGTATGATGCTTCAGTACAAACAAAAAATGATTGACTGTAACAATTGGCTTAGTTTCCTGTGTCATTCTAGGGGAATTCAATATCTGTCAGCCTGGGATGACATGGTCAACAGACCAGTTACTTTGTCAAAGATGGCCTTAACCTGTCCACCCAGGAGTTCTGGATTTTGGCTATGCCTTTAGTCACTCCCTGATAACCTTTATAAGGCAATTCCACATTGACATAGCAAATAAAACCCAAAGGAACCTAAAGATGTTACTGCTCAATGCTAGGAACCTTAACGAGGTACTCCACATCCTACAAGCTCTCCTCACTCTGGAGAATAGAGACATCTGTGGCATTACTAAGAGATGGTTTAAACCTGCAGAAAATACTCTGGCAGTAAAAGGCTACGGTGCCTTTCGCAAATTTAGACCATCAGCCATGCAGACAAGGACTAAAGGTGGAGATGTCTTGATCTACATTAGCAACAAGTAAACCTCAAGGTTGGTTGAACTGGATGATAACCCAGAGTTCATCCACATGTAAGTCAATTTACATAGAGTGGCTTACCATATTTTAGCAAGCTATAGGTTAATATCTATGTCTCTAGAATTCAATATCTCTTATCTAGACCTACTGGAGGCACTCTCCATTCAACCAGACACTCCATTCATGGGATTCTTTAACTACCCTTCTATAGAATAGGAGATATACACTGTCTCCAACTTGCAGGCACAGCATTTCCTGGACTTTATTAACATAAATGCCCTTGATCAGTTAGTGCACACTTCAACCAGAGGTTCCAGTATACTGGGCCTTGTTCTCATTAATATGGGAGAGCACTGCACATCCTGAGTCACATCATCACTTGTGAAGTCAGATCAGAAAGCCATCTCATTTGAAATAAAAATCATTTTCAATGCCCCACACAACCCAGAGTTCACAACAGTTTATGCAGAATTATTTCCAGAAGCACTGTACAAATATGTAAAGCAAAGGCTGTTATACCTACCAGAGGTATGCCCAAAGCAAACCCCAGAAAGAAACCATACTGGGGTATATAACAAAATGAAAAAAATGTATGGCCAAAGTCAGGAAAAGCAACTCTCATAATGGCAAGAGCTGACTAATAGAATTAAACAGGAAACTAAGAGGACTAATTCAATCCGAGAAGGCTAATTATGAGGTCAAGGTAGCCTCACAGGATAAAACAAACCACAAGACCTTCTACTGCTATGCTAGAAACCTCAAAAGCAATGGTGAGCAGAACTGGTAATAAACATACCTCTCAACCTTTTACAGCTAGAAATCTGGACAAAGCCTTAAATAAAAGTGGGACAATGGCCCAAAAATAGTAACAATTTTTAATATTGCTCTTACAAACTTAGAGGTTTATAACCAAGAAGTAGTTGGAACCATTAACCAAAGACTACAAACTGAAAACAAATGGTCCAGACACACTTAAGACAGCTGAAAAAAGATTTATTATAAAATTTAATATACAAGCGCTTTCACCCTACCCAAATGCAAGGTTTTTTCAAGTATAAAATAAAAGAACAACTGAAATTCTTCCATTTAAATACCCTTTGCCCTCTTTAAAGAATTGGTGCCTTTTTAGAGGGCAAAGGGTAATTAAATAGAAGAATTTCTGTTGGTTTTTTTTTACACTTGAAAAAGCCTTGCAGGGTGAAAGCGCTTGTATATTAAATTTTATAATAAATCTTTTTTCTGCCGTCTTAAGTATGCCTGGACCATTTGTCTTCAGTTTGTAAACTTAGAAAGTTGCTAGAATAACAATTTTTGCATTAGCATGAATTTTCTGAAGGGTAAAAAGTCTGAAACTCAAATGGCTGTCATTATTTTTGTGGAGTTGACTGATAAGAGAAGGTTTGTTTTTATTTATATTGTATTTTGTTATCACTGTTTTTAACTGTTTGTAGGTAGGAAGGGACTGCTTATTAACAAGATATACTTTGATTCATATTTTGTTGTTTTACATTCAGTTTCACTGCTGGTTGTTAGAAAGGGATAGGTTTTAGACAGGCAAGCTCTAGTCACCCCAAGGGCCTAGACAGCTATAAATTTACTCAGCATGCAGAGAGGAAAATCCTGAACATATCTAAACAATCCTGTATTGGTTTGTGATTTTTTTTGTGAAATTGACTGGCAAGAGAAGTTTTATTTATCTTTACTGTTAAAAAGAGGTGCGACTGCGAGCTATAGTGAGCAGAAGCTACTGCACGCCACATAAAGAAACTACAACTTTTGTCTGGCTGATAGAACGTATATGGTCAAAACAACTTTACTGTATTTTATTACCTAGCTGTATATTGCCGGTATAAATTTTTGTCATAAAAGTTGATTTAAGTTCTCTTTGAATTCTTGGTTACTGATTTTGATTATTCTTTTTTTATTTTATTCATTTAAAGCTGAATATGGATTCCTTAAATGAGACTGCAATTAATGAGTTGCTAATGCACAAGTATCTTGCACAGTGTACTAAATACTATGTATATTTAAAGGTAACAGCTGATAATACTGATGATTTGTGTTCCTCGTGTCAAAAGTTGGATAATTTGCTTACCATTGTTAGAAGCAAATCTCGACTTAATGATGATGATTGCTCTTGTGCAATTGGCATGCCTTGGAGAACTGTTGTATATATATATTAATGACTGGACTGATGAACTAAATAATGTTAGGCATAGAACAAATAGAACACATTTAGGAAATGATGCATCTATTTTCTACAAGGAACATTCAACCCCTGTAAAACAAGATGATGCCCCCCTGAGAACTATGGGATTCTGGATGCAAGTATTGAGCAATCTGAAGTTCAAGTTTGTTTACAAGGAAACAAAAAAGAAAGAAAGGAAGAAGTTCACAGCAAATAACAAGGAATAAAAAGAAGTTGACCAATGACTGTAAAGGAAAGAGAATACGTAGTAAAAAGGATTCTGCTTTGTTATGTAACACACTGGTGACAGGGAATGAAGATATCTGTCTACCAGAAAACCCTCAGTCTACAGAAAAAGGCATCACCTTTCCAATGGAAAAGGTAGAAAAAAAGAGGCAAGGGGCAGGTGAAAAGGAAGAAATCAAAACTGAACATGGAAGGATTGAAGAACATTACTGTAAGAAAAAAGAAGAGAAAGACAGATGTTGACTACATGGCTCAAGCTGTGGATTTACAATACCAGCTGGATGAGAATTGAATATGTAATGAAAACATTGGGATTAATAATGCTAATAGTGATGAAGATCAATCCTTCATAACAATTGATAGAGCAGATATTACTGTATTAGAAGCTGAAGATTCTTCAGAGATGGTCATCAAAGATATTCTTGTAAGCCATCACATTCCAGCTAGGCTTATAAATGCCTTTGGGCAGATAGCCTAGTACCTACCTATGAACCTATGAACCTATAATTGGAGATTCAATTATTAGAGGAACTGATACTTATATTTGCAGAGATGATTGCCAGGAGCAAAAATAATAGATGTGAAACAAGCCTTGGAATGCCTTAATGTAAGGAAGTATGGATCTGTTTTTATTCATGCTACTACAAATGATGTCATCCACAAGGATTCACTGACTGTTAGTAGAGAACTGACAGCCCTCCTAGATAGTATAGCTTGTACTGGTGTTAGGACGTATTTTTCACAAATCACCTACAGGAAGGATAGTCAGGTCACTGTGAATGAAAATATTTTTTGGATAAATACCGACATGGAAAAAATGTCCTGTTTTAAAACATGGAAATGTGTAGAGCGTACAAGCCTTATTTTGGGCACACATATGTTCAGACAGGATGGTGTGCATTTGTCAAGATCAGGGAAAAGAATGTTTGCAGCAGATATTATGCAATATTTGGCAAACACTAGGCATTTTGCCAGGTCAACAATTTAACATTTCACAGATAGCAAAATTTGATGCATCTCTGATGGTTGTTAATGCTAGGAACATTAATAATAAAGTATTTTAATTGGAAAATGTGTTACATTCCCACAAGATTGATGTTATAGTTTGTAAAACATGGTTAAAGAACAATGACTGGAAACCAATTCTGTCAGGATATAAATGTTTTTACTGTAACAGACATTCTAACAAAAAATCAGGTGGAGGTGTTATGATAGAATTAAAGATAGCTATGAGACCTGTGATTATTACATGTTCAATAACACCAATACTATAGACTGTGTAACTGTGACAATAAAGACAACCCTGGAGCACATAACAATTGTTGGAGTGTATAGACCACTAAATTCAAGTGCAGATGACCTAGAGGAATTCATACATTTCTTACATGAACACAAGTGAGAAGAATAATATTAGCTGGAGATTTAAATTTTCCAAAAACAGACTGGAATAATATTGATTCAACACTGTTAGTAAGGAAATTATTCACAGAGTATATTCAGGAACAACGATTCCTTCAGACTGTAAAAAAAAACTACCAGGGGTCGAAGCATACTAGTTATTGTTTGTGTTCTCAAAGAAATTACTGTAACTTCAAGTCAAGTTTTACCACCATTGACGTGCAGTGATCATGGGGTTATTAAGGTTAATTTGTCGCTAGATAATTCTGCCAAACTGAAATCTAAGCCAATGCACAGAAGGTTAATTACAGATTACAGGGAAGCAAAACAGTTACTATATAAAACTAACTGGAGTGAGGTGTTCAGTGGAAAAACTGCAGATGGAATGTGGAAAGTTTTGAAAGAGAAATTGTTTGAGTGCAAAAAGTAAAAAAAAAAATATTTAACATCAGGATCTAGGCATACAACATCAGGGGATATATTTCCATAAGAACAACATATCTGATAAAGGTTAGAGACAAAAAATATAAGAAAAAGAAGAGAAGTCCAATTACAACTTTGAAAACTGAAATAAGCAGCTGGACAAACAGATTAAGCATAGTGTGAGACAAGATCAAGAAAAATTTAAAAAACATGTATATAAAGATATTGAGCATTATTGGAAACCTTTCTATAGATACATAAGATGTGGAAGGAGTAAAGACACACACATTGATAAACTGTGTGCAGATTCTAAAATGTATTCTCAGACACAACAGATTATAGATATATTTACAAAATCTTATGCAAAGCAGTTTGGCTCCACAAAAGGGATGATATGTTGTCCTAGTGACATCCAGGTAACCTCAGATACTGGAATCAGATTATACTAAAAAAGGAATTGCACATACTGGATCCAAACAAAGCACAGGGAGGAGGCAGAATTACTAACAATAACCTGAGAGCACTTCAGCAAAAACTTACACTAGCATTATATCTGTTTTTCACTAGGTCATATAAATATAGGAAGATTCTTCAAGATTGGAGACATGCATTTATTAAACCTGTCTTTAAGGAAAAGGGGAGTAGGACAAACCAAGACTCATACAGACCCTTAAGTCTACTTTCCTGTTGTGGAAAAATAATGGAGAAGGTAATACTGGATAAGTTATTGTCAGAACTGGATAGGCTGGGACTGGAAACCATATATCAGCATGCATATGTTGAAAACAGATCTATTACCACCTGGAACATGATGTTCTATAACAATATAATAACAGCTATGAATGAAATAATGTGCTGTGATGTAATTCATATAGACTTAACTTCAGCATTTGATGGAGTCATACACAAAACACTGATCAATAAATTAGTACAGCTAGGCATTGATATACTCTTGATAAGATGGATAGCTGCATGGCTTACAAATAGGACACGGTACGTATCATACAGCAACTGGACAGGTGAAATCCTTGGTTATAGTCAGGATGTCCCACAGGGCTCTGTCCTAGGCCCTTAATGTGTTAGATTGTATCTTTCAGATCTAACATTTTGAATTGAGGTGTTCTACAGTCTAAACACAGATTACCTGAAATTGGGTGAACTGATTACAAGTGTTACAGACAAGGCATGTCTGCAAAATAACTTGACTAAATTGATCATTTGGGCACAGGAGAATAATATGCTGATAAATACATCAAAAACTAAGCATATGAGATTTGGGAGACATAAACTGAAAGGTGAATATTTAATACAGCACACAGTGATTGAAACTGTAGACTCATTTAAGAACCTTCATATATGGGTAGAGTCAGCTATGAGTTTTTCTAATCATATCAACCCATTGGTTAATGATAGTTATAGAACTATAGGTTGTATAAAAAGTTTTATAAAGTCTAGGAAATAAAAAATAATAAAGTCGTTGCTTCTAAGTTACATTAGACCCAAACTTGTGTATGGAATAACAATATAGAAACCGTATAAGAAGACAAGCATGAGTAAACTGGAAAGAGTACAGTGGAAATATACCAAGGGCACCCATGGATGTGAAAAATCCAAGTTATTATGAAAGACTAAAATATCTGAACTTGTACAGTTTCTCTTACAGATATCTAAGAGGAGATCATATGCAGGTATATAGGGCATTTAGGCACAAATACCTGAGAATGTTTGGGGTTAACAAAAAGTACTAGAGAATCATCAGATAACCTATGTAGAAGATTCTATAGGAATGAGAAGTGGACTAATTGGTTCTCTGAAAGAGTAACTGATGCATGGAACAGACTACCAAATTATATTAAAGCAAGCACTAGTTTAAATATTTTAAGAACAGCCTGGACACATTATGGGAACAAGTGTTTTGGTATATTGGCAAGCTAGAAGGGCATTTATGCCTGTGCTTGAAATATTTGCATGTATGTATGTATGTATTTATGTATGTATGTATGTATGTATTTTCTAACTTCAGTCTTTAATGAGTTGCCACTAATTTGCTAGAAAACCACAATTTTATGAAAACTAGACCAAAAATATGAAGCAAAAATCTGGACATTCTGTGAAAATCTGTACAGTTTAGAGGTATGGTGGTAAATGGTAACACCTTCACTTAGCAGAGTGGCATAGTGAATCTGCAGACTATCAAACTCAATTCAAACTTTAACCTCCACTCCCCTTGCCACCACTTGGGCAATTCCTATTAGCATAACCCCCCCATCTATCCATCTATCAACAGGGAGACAGTCATAGCACGATGCACTAAGGCCAAAAACACGTTCTCAGTGGGGCCCTATAATATCTCGGTTTGCCACCTAAATAGCCTGAAGCATGACCTATCAGGACCACTTGCGTCACTTTTCAACTATAACCTCAAAACAGGTTACATTCCAAGCAAAGGAAGGGCGGCAATTGTTATCCCCCTTGACAAGGGTGGGTAATCAACTGCCTCTAGCCTTACTAGTCTAATATGCAAATCCATGGAATGAATTATGGATCAACAAAGACATTAGAAACCCACAGACACTAGACCTATCCCAGTTTAGTTTTGTCAAAAGAAGTACATGGTTACTTAACCTGGTAGAGTTCTTTGAGAAGGTAACCAAGACGATGGATGAAGGGAAAACAGTATATACCATCTACTTAGACATGGCTCAGGTGTTTGACACAATACTCCACTCAGGCATTGTGGGCAAACTCACCAAACTTTGCATAAATCCCCACACAACTTACTGGATGGCCAGATGTGTCACAGATAGGATACAGGAAGTCAGGATTGGTGGGACCAACTCCACTAAGAGACATATCACAAGTGAAATACCACAAGGCTCAGTGCTGGGCCCACTCCTGTTTGGCATCTACTTCTCAGAGGTCAAGGCTAATGTCAAGAACCTCAGGTTTACTAAGTTTACAGATGACAGCAAATTGTGATCTATCATAGGTTCTCCCCTTGACACTAACATCCTGAAAGAGAGTCTAACACAGACAAATGACTGGTGCCAAAGACATGGATTAAAACTCAACACAAGGAAGTGCATTAAAGTGTCTTTTCAAAAAATGCCTACCCTGGAAAATTAATCCACTGATAAGAGTTCACCTAGTGGTTAGAGAACTGGAAATATATGCTGACAGCAATCTGGCCTTTGACCAACATGTAGCCAATGTAATAAGAAAATCATTCTTTGTCACTCAATTTACAAGTAAAGGCTTGACATCTAGGTCCAGGGAAGTTATAGCACCACTTTACTCAGCCATTATCAGACTTATCAGTGAGTACAATGGCCCCTTCAGCATGTACTTGAGTAGGCATATGCAAAGCTGGAATGCCCACAGAGGTTCTTTCCCAAGAGAATCCAGGGTATGAAATCACTATCCTGCACAGATTGCCTTAAAGCCTTTTCTCTATACTTGGTCTCTTACAAGTTGCTGAGAGGTGATCTGTGTTTGGCATATAAAGTATTCATAGATTCAGTCTTGATGGAGGTTTTGCAGATCCACAAAATGAACAACACCAGAAAGACTAGATTCAGGGATTTGAACTTTGCTTGCAACATAAACAGAACATTCTGGCAAGACAGATACCTGACTCAAAGGATCCCCATACACTGGAATAGGCTCTCCATCCATGTGAAGCAGAGTCCATCCCTAGCCCTGTTCAAACATAATCCTAACCGTTGGATGGGAAATCACAAATTCATCAGCAGGCTGGTCCCCATTTCTCTTATAGACAGGAGCAGTAAATATTCCCTAACTAACATACTCATGCACATAACTTTTCATCAACCTCCAAAGAAACATACCATAACTCTCAACCTCTTAGTACAATAAATCTGGACAAAGCTTGACAAAATAGGGGGATAAAGGCCCAAAAATAGGGAAAGATTTTAAATATTGCTCTTATAAACTTAGAAAGTTGCTACAGTAACAGGGTTTGCGTTAACATACATTTTCTGAAGACTTTACAATAATTTTACAAGACATGCATCTGGAGCATTTCTCCCTGGGCCTCCGCTGAAAATTGGCTTCGTTCCAAGTAGGACTTTCTCGGTTAACAAATGTTAAATAAATAAATCTGAAGTCTGAAACTCAAATATATGTCATTATATGGTGACTTCAATCCTCAGATCATCCCAGTGATTTATCAGAAAACCACAAATCTTATGGCAAAAACGCCAAAAATATGAGGCAAAAATCTCGGCATTCTGCAAAAATCTGAATAGTTGAGAAGTATGAAGCAACCCTCCCAGTTAAGATATACATTATACAAGGGGATGAACTGGAGTGGGTTGCGTGGCTAGGCTTATAAAGGCCCTGGTAGTCATTAGCATAGTATATGTCTATGAAACTATGAACAAGAAAAATCTGGCAGTTAATGCAGATGATTCAGGCTATCGGCTGTTAAATGAACTATTTCCTGTGGTACAGCTCTGATTCACTTAGGCTTCATTTGCCTGATATGAGACCTTAAGCAAATCATTTAACCAAACCGTGCTTTGAGGCAATTGAAAATTTGGGCTAGGCTCCTTAATGGTTTCCTGGACTACATGCTTATTAACTGCATATAACATTTTTCTTTTACTAGTTTATATTTCTCTTGACTACACACATGCATCTTTGAGTGTGAGAACTTCCAACAAATCCTCTATATGGTAGTTTTTTGCCAATTATCTCTAAAATTGCCATTCAGATTAATACATAAACTGTTGGTAAGCAGGGATGACCATGGCACAAGGAAAGTGAAGGGACATAATGAACAGTAATGGGTGTTAAAAGCTGGAGGTGGCATGATATGTTAAGGGAACCATAATGACTGCACAGTTATAAATGCCATCAAACTTTGCAAACACAATACTAAAGAAACATAATCATGTGAGCAAACAAACCTGTAACACAAAAAAGATTGTATACAATTTTAAGTGTTTCTGGAGGAGGTCTCTGCTCCATGCACCTGCTAATATGGGGAATCTGCCCCCAATCCTATTCTCAAAATACACTATTGCTGATATTGCACAAGCTCAAAGAAAATTATTTTGTTTTTATAAAAAGACAAGCACATATTTCCCTTTGACTGAGTAATGGAATCTCAGACAACTGTCACAGAACATATGAGAAACGCAAATTCAACATGTATGGACAACATCAGTGTATCCAGCTGCCTACATGGTGATGGAAATTAGAGTGCAGGAAAAGGCGCTGTCAACAAATGACATGGAAACTTGGATGGAGATGTAAGTTAAAATGTAGTTGTTGGTTACTTGACTGCATCTGATGGTTACCCCTCCCCCACTCTCACATGCTCTACTTTACCATTTCCAGTGTTCATGATATTTTGCATTCAACACAGTGCTAGAGCTCTAAATGCAATAGGTCACAGACTGCATGATTGCTTATAATTATTTATTTAAATTTGATTGCAAAAATTAGTACTTCACAAAATATCCATAGTCACTGTGAGTAACTTGTGCAATGCTTACATATATGTAAAACATTATAAATATCCTGCAGGTGAGGATCCTGGCCATTCACAGTCCTTTATATGCAGACTTTTTTTGTGTGCATTTTTGTGACAAACAGCAGAATTTGTAAGAAGAAGTTTGCCCATATCTTGACTGGTACCTTGCAGAGTATCTGTTCACACTGTAACTGGACAAATTAGTCCTTATATTGGATTTAAGTAGAAAATCAATTGTCTTTCTAGCATTTTAAGGCAGAATTTAACATGGTACAAGAGATAGGGATGGGAGGTTGGCATAATGGTTAAGGTGGTTGCCTTACAGACACAAGGTGCAGGGTTTGATTCTCACATGGGATAATTGGCTAGGCTTAAAATGGTTTGTAAGGGCAGTTAGCCTAGTACTAATCTATGAACCTATAGCAGATATTGATAAGCAGGAAATACTTCATCAGTATGCAGCACAACATAGCATTGAAAAAAGGCATGGAAACATTAGTTGATAGTAGTGATCATTGATACAACCCTTCAGCTAGAATCCATACCTTTGACTGCCTTGGATACATGATCTGAGTTAGATAGAGAACCATAAGATTTGCTGTTTTTTCTTTACCAAATGGCTGTTGATGCTAATCTAAATCCTCTCTTTTCATGTTTTGCAAGTATTGTGTACAGTGTTAGCCCTTGTCAGGTATTACTACTGCCATCGGACACCTTTTTTTACCATGGCAATAACAATGGTGCTGCCTAGCTGCACTAAGTCCACATGTCCAAGAAAAAAAGGTCATCATTTTGAAATGTTTCAAATTATTTTAGATAAATAGACATGTATATTCTATTTTATTTTACATTTGTTTACTGGGAAAGTCTGATTAGACCATTGGCCCTTTTTCAGCAGAGGACCAGGGAAAAAGTTCCAAATACACAATTACCAAAAAAACATCAAAAACAAGAATAACAATGCATTACAAAGTATAACAAGAATGCAATAACAAAAGAACGACTTTAAAATAACAATATTAAAAAAAGCATTACATAGGTTGTTAAGTATTACATTGTTTGAATGAAGACGTAAGTGTATAAAAAGAGTTCTGTGGCAGAAAAAGACAAGTTAAACAAATTGCTAGCATGGGAAGTACATTGCATCAGAGAAAAGAAAATGACTGAACAATGGTTAGATATTGTGGCATAATTCGTACATGAAGAGAGAGACATGCATTAAAAATGTACAATAAAACTAACTAATTGTTGCACGTGGTAGACAACTTATTCTTAGGCACTATATAGTTAGGAACATAAAGGGAGAGATCATTGGCAGTGGGGTAAGTTGAAAATAGATAGAAATGGTTTGGATAGAGGATAGAAGTGTGGCAGAGCAGGAAGTTGGTAGGAAGTTGAAAAAATAGGTAGACTTAATTTGGATTAAGTGAGAGAAGGAAATAGTATGGTTGTTTTATAAAGTTAGTAATAAGAACAATATGCTCACTCAGGCGTAATGCAGGAGCAGACAGTTATTTGTTAGGTTATTGAGTTTCTTCCACAATCGTACTATCTTCAGTTTTAGATGGTTTATGATTTATCAGATTTCTTTTGGAAAGGCTTTAACAATTTAAGTTGTAGTTTCATAAAAGCAGTTTAAACTTGGTAATAAAGTACCTTTCCTAAAACGTAATACCAGAATACACTTTTACAAATATGATGTGTTAATGGGTAAGTATAGCATGTTCTTTTAAATACAGTTGTGAAATAATATGATTAATATGTTTTCATTGTATTAGTTTTAGATATTAATAGTTATTAATTACTTTGATAAAAAACAGGTAAAAAGCATATTGACTGCAATATCAGTTTTAATGAATGTAAGACATGTTTCTCAAGAGTCAGAAAATGATTATAAGATCGCCCTTCTATTATTACTGGGAGTAGTGTATTACACTAGCTTAAGTGGTTTGTTATTCATTATGTCATAATGGTTTGAATTATGTTTAAGCACCAATCCACGACTGTGCTTGGGTATATCAGGATTTGCCCATGGATGGTGTAATTTGAATATGAGGGTGAAGTCTGCATGACTAAACAAAGCCAACTGTGGGTAAATCCTGATATACCTACACAGGAATGGATTATTGCCATTATACAATGATATTATTTAAGACAAAAAAACTTACCTTTTCTAAATAATGACATTGTATTAAAAGTCTTTAGTGCAACTTCTGGTAGTCTGGGGCAGTTAGTTGATGTACCGTGCCTGCTCTGCATATAATAGCTCCAGAGAAAGTTGTATAATTTCCAATTAATCAGCAAGATGGACAGGATAGAAGCTGAAGTGATTTGTACAAACTACTTGTATGTGTGCGGTTACAAGGGTAGAGTCACTGGTCAGATCCCTAATTTAGTCATAGCATGGATATGGAATGGGACAATGAGCTGAAAGACAGACACACACACACACACACACACACACACACACACACACACACACACACACACACACACACACACACACACACACACACATACACACACGCACACACACACACACACACACACACACACACACACACACACACACACACACACACACACACACACACACACACACACACACACACACAAACTAGTGAATAGCTTTAAGTTTTGATTTTTAATTAAGAATTAGATGTGAGCTCCTTTATTAGTTTATTGCAGACAAGCTTGAGTAAAATCGAATTAGGTTTAAATTTTTTAAAATATTACTATAATATTCCTAAGAAAACCTATTGCAAAACTGCAAATGTTTGTAGCAACTGAATACAGAGGAAAAGTGCTTGTGTAAACTCATGACGCATTTCACTCTTCTATGAAATTGTTCTTCAGATGTCAGCACTAACTAGTTACAGCACAATAAAACTAATCATACAAAATGATGGCCCCATTTAGAATGAAAACGACAGTACTTACTGTTGGCAAAATCTGTTTGGGGGTCTCTCACTGAAACTCTTGCCAGGGTTTAAAACTGTTAGACGAACAGGTAAGATGCCACCAATGACTATGTCACCAGCCTTAGGATATACTTCCTTGTCTGAGCTTGAAAAGGTGCACTGGCCTCCTTCACAGTCAACTGCAAAAATTAAAATAATCAAAGAAACAACCAGTTGTACTGCCATCTCTGCTCTCCGAATGTGCTCAAAGCTCTGGTTCTTTGCAGATATAGTGATTCAAGTTAATTACATAAACTAAAAGTCATGTCAATTAAACAGCATGCTTTACTGTAATTATCTGTTATTGGGAGCTGCAGTGATCTTTTTTAAACAGGTTGAAGGGATATTTTAAGCCCACTTTAATTACAACTCTATGTCTATGCCTGGGTGCTGTCTGGTGACCTTATAATTTTTGATAACACAGATTTATGTAAATTAATGGTTAATGCAGTGATTTTCTTTTGGTAAACAACAAAACAACACCTGCAATTACAGTCGTTAATTTAATGTTTGAGTGTAATACTTTAAAATGACCACAAGATCTCCAAAGAAATGGCTGAATGAAATGGAAGTGTTGCATTGCCAAAAAAAAAAAAAAAAAAAAAAAAAAGAACATAGGTTCATAGGTGTGTACTAGGCTAATGTCCCTGGAGCCTTTACAAGTCTAGCCCATAGAAGTGCCCTGGCATCATGCTGCCCAACGTTAGTTCCCAGTGCCTCTATTAAGTAGAGCCACTGGAGTGATACCCATGGTGAACTTTCTATTACCCATCCACACATCAAGATTTCTGTTGAAGAAGGACAGTGAGGTGCTCTTCTTAACATGTACAGAAGTCTATTCCAGAGCATGGGCAGTTTCTGTGTTATGAACCTGTCCTTCCAGCATGTTTTATTGATTGTTGTGATGAGGTTCACGTCTCTGGAGTGTGAGTTGTAGAGTGCTTGGGATTTCTTTAGATGTAGCATTTCTAACAGAGCTGGGTCAGACATGGTTTTGTAAGTCAAGCAGAGATCACCTCTAAGTAGGCGATATGAGGCAGAGAATAGCTGGAGTTTTTAAGTTTGTCAGTGCGTTAACTCATTTCATCCAGTGGACTTCATTTGAGTTTATACTCAATAATCTCAATACAGTTCAACAAATATTTAGACTCAGAGGTGTTATAAGAAAACTGTAAATGGCAATTGATTAATCTCAAAGTAACCTTTACAGTGTTTGCATTAATTTGGTTGTAGGTCTTACATGGGATTTTGTAAGCCACAATAACCATGGTAACAGTATACAATACCTTAGTAACCATTTAAGCACCACACATACTGCCAGTAGCATTTTCTTCATAGAGATGTGAGAGTTCATGTGATGCCAAACAGTTCTGTTTGTGTCACTTGATTGTTGGGATATTTAAAGAAATATGAAACACAAATACATATAATATTCAATATCTTTTTATTTGCACTAAGCAGAGGTCAAATATCAATATACTTATATTTGCCATCATGTAAGCTTTACAATAAAATCTTTCTAAATACTGTCTATGTAGCATGTTTTGGGAATTATTAATGCAATGGAATCGTCACTCGGTTGTAATCAGTTTAGCTAAAGCTAGTAGTTAGTATATCTATACATTTTCAAGGCCAAGTTCCCCAATTGCTAAGTGACTGAAACACAAAATTCCAAGGAGCAGAGCAATGGTGACAGTTTTCCTTAGAAAACCACACCGGTCACCGAACTGTGCCATCACTGATTCCTTTGTTTTGGAATATTTCTCCCATCATTGCCCTTGCACCCTTACTCTCTCTCTCTTAAAACAAGTGTTTTGCTTTGCTAATTCTAGCTATCATGGCTGTATTTAGTATAGCTTTATATTTTGATCACGTCCACAATCTCAGATATCACTCTCACTGCATGTTTTTGTAGCCTTTAGCCAAGCCTCTGCTCACTGAATTTCAAAATGACACTCGTTAAATCAATTTCATTGTCCTGATCCCTTTCAATAAAACACTACACACAAAAGTGGCATTTGAGAACCTTTATTAAACTTCACAAAACATTATAACTTTATTGGATCATTTCAATTTATTAATTACAACATCAACATCTTCGTGATCATTCATCAGGGCAATGAATCCCTGCTCACCCTGCCCGAATAAGCAGCATCCTTCACTACCACTCACTTATTTCTGCTAATCAGTTCAGCATACTACCACTCTCTTTCACCCACAAAACTCATTGCAGCAATACCCAATACCAGAGGGGGAACACAAGAGGGATATACCTGCCCGTCTTTTCCACCCACCAGCCTGACCCAGGCTGTTCCCCTTCACATATTGTAGGACTTTCACTAAACTCTCCAGAAATAAACCTAGGTGTACATTAAATAAATCTAAACTAAATTCATTCAGGTGCACTCCATCTTTTCTGAACCAAACTGGCTCCCTGTCATCAAAATCCCTATGTTCTATTGTCTGAATACCCAAAGCAACCAATGCCACACCAACCGGTGATTAACAAATTTCTGAGCCTGTTCTAAAGCAATAAAACTAACAGCATTCCTCCAAAATAAATGAGGTATTATCTCGGACCACACAATGCACATACCTGGATATAACCACTTCAAAGTAAGCAAATTCTCCCTTATCTGATATACCAATTGCCACTTTGGAATTATTGCCAAGTCATTACCTGCCAGCTGTACCACCAATACTGTAGGAAGCCCCATCTGTGACTGTATAAATGCAAACTCAACCATGAGCTGAATCCTCCTGAGACCTTGAGACCTCTAGCACCATGTGATATGATATTCCACCTGAAGTGATGCAAGCCCAGTTCATTGCCATCGGTCCTAATAGCAGCCCTCTTTCCACCCAATGAATATATGAATGACCTATGATGACTATCTCCTTTCCTAAAAAAAAAAAAAAAAAAAAACTTTTTAGCTAATTATCCGATATAAGACAAAAAGGCAATTGAAGACCAATGATACACCCTCTTAATGACTTATCTGTCTTCACTCACTAAATCTGAAGCCCTATCAATGCAAAAAGAATGAGTGGAAAATCTCTCTCCCGGAAAACCTATACAGTGAAAAGCCTCTTCATCACATATAAACTGATTACCCATAATGATCTTACCCACTCTTGACCAGAAAACCAAGTCTTGAAGACTCCCCACATGGGTCGGCAGTAATTTCCTAGCCCAGCCCACCAGACAGATCCAATCTTTCCTATCTCTCCCAAGAACTATATACCATTCCCTACCTGACCCATTTTAGATTTATGCAACCAAATGCGCATGCCACAGAAAATATTGTGACATTCCCTGAAACCAGTGAACCTAACAACTTTGACACCCTAAATGCTCCATAATACATATACAAGCTCAAGGTCACCCACAAAGCATAATCACCTGAATCACCAGCCACAAGAGCCAAATGCCACAATAACCTGTCTTGTCAATGGCCGTGACTTATCCATATTCACACCAGCCACTCTACCCCACCTCTTCAACATATACCCAGCTGTACAGGACATAGTGCAATCATGTAGCCCTGCCAGCCACACAAATATACTGATTGCAAACAGATCCATCTTAACTGACTGCATTGCCTTACCGTGCACCCAAGCCCAGGCCTTATATTACAATAGTAGCTCTTCTGACCAAACACCCTCCTCCTCAGGTAGCTGTAAAATAAATTTATCAAAATCATATAATGCCACACCATATGTCCATCTGGTAGATGCTGCCCAAGACTGCTGCACCAACTGTCTGGTTACTTCAGGCCAATTCTCCATACTTTGTGCGGCACTGCCCTCGGTATGCTCACTGCCCTCTGAGCTAACTTCTGAAACCTGGGAAGCTGAAGGGAAGATGAACTGCCAGCAATCCCATTCCTAGCGTGTGCTACATGCACACCTGAAAAGAAAATTTAATCAGCAAGCTGTGCAAAACCAACTTACATAATACCAACAATAACCAGTCAAACTTTGCTGCCTTCAGTTGCAATATTGTCTGAATGAAAAATAACCCTTTTAACCCTCAGTCACTCCTGCCAAATCACAGATACTGCCCAAATTGGCATTAATACCAAAAAGGTGAAATCCTTCTTCCATTCTTCCTTCTACTCTGCCAGCCAATGAACCACAAACCATTCCCCCCAAAACAATGCTCCCATTCCAGTACCCCTTGCTGTATCTGTAAAAAACTGAAATTCCCCTTGACCAACCCAATTTGTCTGCCAATAGGAGACACCATGAAACTGGTTAAAGAAGGACAACCAATGGTCTAAATCTGCCAGTGCCAACTTACCAATCCTTATTCAATTATGTTGGCTTTTCCCCCCTTTTAATAAAAAGGCCATGGACCTATAGATGATATGACCTGGAAGAACTTCCTGACATGCAAAATTCAAAGGCCTGTAATGCTTGCTCCATGACATTCTTAACCCACACCTTGCCCTTGTATGTCACACATTCAATCTTTTCCTTCAAATGTGTTATACCCCCCCCCCCTCAGTAGACAAAACAATCCACCTTCCACATCTACTGATAAACCCAAAAAATCCAATGCCTTAGCTGAGCCTTCCAGCTTCTGCCTAGCCAACGGGACCCCCCAGTTCTTTACATATCCCCAAAAACTCTTGCATAACTTCCAATGCTCCCCCAAACCCTCACCTACTATTAAGAAATCATCTAGGTAATGAACCGGTCTCTGAGTGTCCACCCATTGCTGCCAAATCCAATAGATGCCTTCTCAAAAGTAGCTCTTGCTACTGAGTATCCCATTGGCATAGCCTTGTCAAAATATAGCTTGTTACTGACCACTGTGCCCAATAACAGCCACTCTTCCTCCTGTACCCACAGAAGTCAAAACATGGATTTAATATCCACCTTCACCAACCACGGATCTTAAACCCCCATATAACACTCACAGCATCATCCAAAGATGCAGACCTCACCTTGACATTCTCTATTGAAATAAAATTATTAATGGAGTTCCTCACTGGGTAATATAAATGGTGAGTCAACCGAAATTCACCAGCTGAATTCCTAGTAACAAAACCCAATGACAAGACCTTAAAACTGCCAAAGGGGGGGGCTGCTAAAAGGGCCCAATAGCCTATCCACCTGACATTCCTTCTTTGCCAAGCCTTCTAAAATATCTTTCTTCCCCCACACTGATCACATGTTCTTACAGACTACTCCATCCCCTCCCACCCTTGATTTAATAGAAAATCCCCAAGAAAATCCATGAATTAATTCCTCCACAACTGCCAAATCAGGAAATCACTAGAGCATGAGCATCAATACCTGCACATTCAGGGGAGAATGCATCTCCAGGTCTTACCCCCCTTATCCCCAAGAGGACAACCCTCTCTGCCCATGAAAATTCCATTTAACTCTCAAACTTTGGAATCCATGAAACGACAGTAACCCACTCAAGTTATCTGAAAACTACTTTTGACTGACCGCATTACCTTCCTGCTGGCCACATTGCACCACTGGATGTATTTCCTCACACTTTAAACAGTGTGCAAGAACCTGCATGCCACCTACAAGCACCTCTCAGAATTAAAGGCCCAAGACATCCCTACCCCTTTCTCTTTTACCTTACCCTCTCTACTAACAGCACCAAAGGTATCCATCATAGTGTCCAGCCATATGCCAGGGTGCCTAACCTCCCAATGCAGGGGCTGTTCAACTGCTTTCCACTTATGAAATCCCCGATGGTACCATAACCAAACATTACCTGTGCATAGACTCTGCGGCTCTCAGATCATAAGGAAACATGTCAAGAGTAGAAGGATCAAGATGCTGTTTTTCTCCAAACCAACTGCCATATAGTACACAAAGCCCAGCACCTAATTTTCTTAAGTTCTCAGTCGCAGTCTACCTACTCTACTTCGACCCATGGCTGATAAAGCTCCCAAAAGATCTTTGCTATTTGCAGTTTTTGCCTCCAACAAATGCTGAACCACTTCTACATCAATTAATTCAAAGATATTGACATAGTCCCCCTTCCCAATCATTTCTTTAACTGAGGAAGGTACATGAGAGGTCAAGAAGACTGCACCACTCCCCTGCCCCAGGGCCTGCATAACTAACCAACCACCAGGCTGAAACCCAAAATCTGAACCAATCTCTTCCAGTTGTGACCCCCACAACTATGGACAATGCCAAATTCCCCATAGACAAACCTACACTACCCACCCCAATGAAATTCTTACCTGGAATCTACACCCCCACTAAGCCTCAGCCAATCCACCATGCTGCTTGCAGATTTGCCAGACTGCTGACATGACCAATGAGAACTATTCCCAAACTGCACTAAGTCTGAAATGCCTACTGGAACTCTAATGGCCAGACCATATACTGTGACATCTCTCTACTGTCATGCTCACTTCCCTCAGGCCACTGGCTTGATCTTTGCTGCCTGCCTTCTCACCTTCTGACTGGAGTTGTCACATTCTTCAGTCACCAGAGTTTCACTGTTAGGCAAATCTTAGAACTTTTCCACCTGCGAAACAATGGCCACCTATCTCTGTTGCAAATTCTGCACCTGAAGGTCAACAGTAAGACTATAAGAGAAAAGCAAAAAAAAAAAAAAAAACTTCAAGGTTTAACACTGAAATTAACACCCCCAATGAACCCCCTACCAAACTACCCAATGGCTGCATTTCTCTTTCCCCCTTATTTTCTCAACCATCCACACCTCTACACTCCATGCCTCTCAGATATACCTCACTAAGAAGAACATTCCTCACTCATTACCACATACTATAAAGATTTTGTGATTATAACTCAGCTGACTTCCCTTTTAAGCTATATTAACCCAAGCCAACTGCCCCATGTTCATAGGTCCATAGGTTCATAGTGTGAATCAAACACTGCATCTTGTGTCTGTAAAGTAAAATCCTTGACTCTAATGCCATCTTTCTTTACTTGTTTTATTATATTTTTTTTCTTCCCCCCTTCCACTGTACCTAACCAACCCAGGATAGTTCAGTGCAACTATTCTCTAAAGCGGACAACATTCTCGCTAGTTCACAAGCTTCCCAGCTGTCATCAGCAAATGACGTCAACCCATACTTCACAACTTGTTAGTGCAATTAATTTGAACAAAGCCTGAAACAATGGGGAACAAAAGCCCAAAAACAGGCTCAGATTTTAAATACCACTGTTACAACCTTAGAAAGTTTATAAAACAATAGGATTTGCACTAGCATGCATTTTCTCAAAGATACAATATCTAAAACTCAAATGTACATCACCATTCAGTGACTTCAATCCACAGTGATTCACTAGAAACCACAAGCCTTATGAGGTACTAACCAAAAATATGAGACAAAATCTGTACAATTGAGAGGTATACTTCAAGCACTGAACAAAGCACAAATGTAATGCTCCCCATTCTGCTATCAGCAAGCTGAAAGCCAACCATTCTCCCTTCCCTAACAGCTAGAGGTGCACCATGCATGCATGGTGGCGACCGTTACTCTACTCAGTCCAGAGGATGAGAAAAGTCATTCGCAGCTTTGGCTTAGGTAAACACACACACAGATACACACACACACACACACACACACACACACACACACACACACACACACACACACACACACACACACACACACACACACACAAATGTCCACACACACACACACACACACACACACACACACACACACACACACACACACACACACACACACACACACACACACACAGCCACCACCACCACCATCACCAATGAATCCCTTGCCTGGAGAAGGCGTCAGGAAATCAGTCATGGAGGTCCTCACCAAAGGGACTAACTAACCCACCCACCAATGCTGCATCAGAACACCTGACTGCAATGAATTAATACTGCGGCTCACTCACTGACCCACCAATGCTTTCTGCACAACAGAATGGCTAGCAATGCATGTAAGTTCTTTGCTAGACCAAAAGACCTCTACTGTTTCTCTTCTATTGGTAATTTTTTTATACAGAACCCAAGCCAAAACAACAACAGTGACCCATCCCTACAAGTGGACTAAAATACATCCCCCCCAAAGCCATAAAGCATCTCTAGAAAGCCAAGCCGAGGGAAAAAAAAACTCTCACAGACCCACCAAGTATATGCTCAACCCTTGTCATGCATTACCCACCTCCTGCAGATGCACAACTATCATTCCAAGGCCTACCTGATCACACCAGTATCTACAGGACGTCTCAGATATAAGTCAGCCCTGTAGCATGATCACGCCTAAATCGGATTCCTTTCCCAACTATTCAAACATAAAACCTCTAAGCCCTACCATACACCTACCTCACTTCCTCCAGACTTTCCCTTATAAAATTAAACCTTCATTTCCAAAACTTGACATAACCTTTCCCTTTCATCTCTGCCTTAACATCCTTGCCCCACACCATCCCCTTCAAACCCATCCTACCTGTCCTGCCCCCTCTTTCTCTCTGCCTAACCCAAAAACACTGAAGATGTCCCTGGACAAATTGGTTTGTTCCCAAACCTCATTTACTACCAAACACAACTGTTGAAGACTCATGATTCTAATATTTATCTTACATTTGTATGAGGAGATATTCTTATTGTATTCATAAACTGCAACTTTTGAAACCCTGCTCACTATTGTAACATTTTTCTTATGTGTGATCCTTGTTGTATTTTTTATTTATTCTTCACTTTATTTATTTGTATAATTTTTTAACTGGAGTAGAGCACTGATCCCACTGAACCAATTTCAGTTTCAGCCTAGAAAGTGAACACACATCAAGCAGAAAAAATAAAAATAATTTATACAATAAAATTGCACACTAAAACAAATGAATAGTTAATATACAATAGAAAAATGATTTAAGAAGGTAGTCAACAGAAACCACTCTGTACAATATTTACGTCAGTTAGGACAGTGATGTGTTAGGAATTAGAAAAACGGGACTATAGTGAAAATAATAGGCAGTAGGTACAGAGATTATGGAGACTACATTATGTGACCTGTAACAGAGCATTTGCAAGCAGCCTGTGCTCTGAAATGTTCTTTAAGTGTTGTCCTGTAAAGGAGGAATAGTTAGAGAAGTCTTCAAGAGTTGAAGAAAGAGCCCTGCAGAGCTTTGGTCTAAGAGTAGAAAGTGAGTGGTCAAAGCATTGAAGTCTTGTTATTAGGTTCTTGCAAGAGAGGCCTTGAGTGGCTAAGAGGTCTAAGGTTATATGGCAGAGACTGTGAAAAGCTGGAAAAGTTTGGAGCCAAGGAGTATGCTGGCTTGTTACTAAACTGGAAGCCAGTTGACTTTGGCTAATATGAGGGAGTGGTGTTCATAATTTAGAGAAAGGGTAGTGAAGCAACAGATGAAGATGGAGTTTGTTTGAATGGTGGTATACCTCTCAACTGTCCAGATTTTCACAGAATATCCATATTTTTGACATACACTTTTGATGAGTTTCTCATTAACTTTGTAGTTTTCTGGATTTTTGTGGCAAATCAGTGAGAACTGAAGTCACTATATAATGGCAGGCATTTAAGTTTCAGACTTCAGATCTTTCAGAAAATATGTGGTAATAAAAGATCTTCTATTCTATCAACTTTCTAAGTTTATAAGAACAATATTTAAAATCTCTCTCTATTTTCTGGTCTTTGTTCTCCATTATCTTTGGCTGTGTGCAGAATTTTTTGTGCCTAGTGGTTGCGAGCTATGGATGCTGGTAGAATTTCTTTTGGATGCAGATGCTACAAGAGGTAGGCAGTCCTCAAGTTGAGATAAAAGAATAGTTTTCAAATAGCATTTCTTGTTGGAATAGAGAGGAAGGACGAGATTTTGCTGGACAAAAAGAGTAGGGAGTTTATCTTTTGTCCAGGTGTTTTCAAGGTAATGGTGGATGTTAAGTTAGAATTCAAGGCAGACTCCTAAGTATCTGAATGTGTGACCCTGGTCAATGGCATTATTAAGGTGGTCAAGAATAAGAAGCAAGTTGAGGTTCTTTTGTCTTCTAGTAGAGGATTTGAAGAGCATAGTTTTAGTTTTTGATGAGATAAATAATATTTTTTGCTGTTGAGACAATTAATTAGGGAGAGGAAATCATTTTGCAGATCATGTTGTACTGAGTGGATTGTGTGGTTGGAGCACAAGATAACCATATTATCAGCATATAGTAAGACTGGAAACTGGGAAGGTCGAGTGTAAGCCAGTTTATAAAAATGGAGAGAGCAAACTACTCTACTGTACTATTCAACCGTTAGAGCCCTTCACTCTAGCAATAAATGTTTGCTATGCATCATTAAAACATTCAGCACCGCTGGTGATTCTCTTTATTATCATTATGTGTCAAAACTCTGGAATGAAATCCCCACAAAGTTAAAACAGATAGAAAACTTAAGTAGTTTCAAAACTTTGCTTAAACATCTGTGACAAAGATGACTCTGTTCTTCCTGCTCACCTGGCAAGCTTTACTGAGATTAATTTTCTCCATCTCTTACAGCCACTTTGCTTTCCATTCTTTCTGTACCTTATATCTCCTCCTCATACTGCATTTATTACATAAACTCTTACTTTTCCTTCTTCTGTTATACCCATCCCTAACCACAGTTCCTCTTCTATCCATTTATCTTTCTAGTCTTTTCCATAATATCTCCTTTCATACCTCACCTATTATTTTTTAGCTACATTCTACATCTGTCTGTAAAATTATTACTAAACTCAAAAACACCCCAGTTTGATCTTCTGCATGCAGCAGTCATGCTATAAATATATTAATTGTTATTTCAATATTCAATAATTAACCAATTGATTTTAATTTCTCAGTGTGTGTGTGTGTGTGTGTGTGTGTGTGTGTGTGTGTGTGTGTGTGCTTATGTGTATTAAAATGAATTGCTATATTAATGTAAGAAATATTTAAAAATCATGTAAATAAACTCATGTATAGATGTTTGTACTCTGCAATTATAAAGGTACATCATGTGTAAGTTAAATGTGGAGCTTTTCTTCCCAGGCATCCACAGGAAATAGGTTTTAACCAGTTGGACTTTTATGAGTCAACAAAAACAAAATAATAAATAATAATACAAAAAAATAAAATAAAAAGAGGGGCCAGTATGGAGCCTTGAGCAACTCATTTATGTAAGGGAGTGGTAGCTCATGTACTGTTATTAAAATGTACTGAGACATGTCAAGTTGTATAGGCAATTTTGGAACCATTATTTTATTTTGACAGTATATGTATCATAAAATGCATTTTCTAATTTGTTTTGCATTTTGCCAGTCCTTTTTATCTATCCTACTGATATGAGACTGTCTTGTTCTGGAGATATTCTTGTGAAACCCAACTTTTTTGACTTGTCAGTCATCATTTCTTTATCTTTGACATCTTAAAGATTTAACCCCTTTACTTTGTGTAGTAACTGTCTGTACCTCCTCTTGGCCAACATTACAATAAAACCTTTGCTCTTACCAAAGATTTGGGATTGCAATGTTTCACAGAGCTGAGGGTGGTAGGCTCTCCTTTTTCACGTGCCTAAATGTGAATATCAGTGTCAGGGATATGACAACCACATGCAGCCAAAGACTGAATCAGATCCATGACAGGGACCCTCTTTTTTGTTTGCAATACCTCTGGTAGTAAAATCCTTCTCCATCCTTTTGGCTGTCTGGGGTTGTACTTCTTAATGCCAGGTCAATTGGAAACAAGCCTAGCATTTTTTCTTATTTACTTAATGTTGATGCCCTCACTGTCATGGACATGTGTTTACATGATAACTATGGACTTCATCTTGCTGTGGACATTCAGGACATCATGCAATTTATGCCCAATGTTTAATGATAACAGGAGATGTTTTGTAATTTGTATGTCATTTGCACTTGAGATGTCCTTTATGGATGCTGAAAGGTTCAACACCATAAATCGTGTTCTATCCAGTCATAGACTGCAGAATCTTTGTAGTTTAACATCCTTTTTTGAATGCCAGACTTTTACTGCAAGAGTTGTTTGATTTTCTCATTGATGTTATACATAATCATCCAAGAGTGTTAATAGGAGATAATGTCAATGCACGTGCCAATAAGGAGATCAGTGAACTTACTATGGAACTATTTGAAATTTTAAACTTAAGTTCATAATGTTGAGGGATAGAGCCTTGACTGCAGCCAGGGTGATTGATGTTTGAGTAGCATCATCAGCACTGACAAGATAAGATTTGAAAATACTCATATTCACACAGGGTTGTGCCATCTTTCTGCTGAAGATTGGAGAGACCACTGCTCTTGCTACGGCGGAGGTGGGGGTGGCAGAACTGCTTAAAGGACATGACCCTTGCAGAAGTAAGAGGATACCCTTTGTGGACAGTAAATTACCATGTCTCTTTCTGTTTGCTCACTGTGTGCATGTAAGGAGAAGACATGAATGGGTAGAAAATTTTAAAAAATGATCAAATTACACTTGGTTGCATCTTGAATTATGATGACCGCTTTTGTCTTCTTCTCATCCTGTGATGGGAATGAATGGGCTAAAAGGTCTAACAGTTGGCTGACATTGGAAGCAAAGAGCCACAAAAGATATTCCACATTTTAGAAAGCTTCAACTTCATTCAGGTGATTACCTTTGCTACCTCATAATCAAGGATCTTCACTGGAGTTGGTCTTTCAGCTTGGCTTTATAATTACAGACCCAGTGGTGGAATGAGTATCATCTCTTTCTTTTCTTAATCCTCTTCTAGCTTGGGCTTTGACTGATTTGATCACTCCATTATGAACTAGATCTTTGCAGAGATTTGTGTAAAATCTTTAGTTGCTTCTTCTTTCCCTTAACGGATTAGCTCATTGATGGGAACTATGCTAGTTTTTGCTGCCTGTCCCCTATAATGAAGGACGGGCAACTGCAACTGCAGCTTTACAGAAAGAGTCTGCATAGTAATGCTTTATTGTATTAATTTATTGTATCAATATTTACAGATCATTTTATTCAAGTACTTATGGGTAGAAGTCATTTTGACATCCTCCTAGGGAAAAAAAATACTTGCTTTGTAAACCTGGATTAACAAAAGGTCATCTGCAAAATTTACCTTATATTGCCTTAAAACCTCACTACATATCACCTAATTCAATTTCATGCCAATTACATAAGTAGAACTAGTTAAGATTTTTGGTATTATCCTTTAATTCTAATGCAGAGTTTTTCTTTAAGGTGTTTGCCTTACAAATGTAAGGTGTAGGGTTTAATACTCAAACAAGATAACTGACTAGGCTTAAAATGCCCCAAAACAGCAGTTAGCCTAGTACTGATTTATGACCTATGAATCTCAATAACCAACACAAATTCAGTTCCTGTGTACACACAATACATTTATAAAACCTAATTTCACTTTAGGCAAAAGAGGTTAGAGGAAAACTTCAGCTTAGAACAAAAAAATCCATTTTTTTTCACTCCATCCCTGGGATTCAATAAACTCCATGAAGGAATAACACTATGCCTTGCATATTCATGAAGGAGTGCTGCCGTTCAACCTACACGGACATGAACCATGAATAAGTGCATGGGGCATGTTCAAGTAGTGCTCTCACAGTTAATATGCCCCCTGCACTCAGGAAGTGCTGTACAGCACTTTGAAAACTAAAACAGTGTCTGTGGACACTGAATGTAAATAAAACAAACAGGCACACACCCCAAACTACAGACCAGCACAGAGAATGTCCAGATTGGTATGCCAGTGTACATGCTGGCATACAAAATAAGTCAGCATGTTCCCAAGAGGGAATATTTAAAAAGTGTCCCCATTTGTGGCCAGAGTTCCCTATGTATGATGTACTTGTACAGATGTCCTGCCCTAAAAGGCTGATAGGTATGTGCTTACTCCTAAAGTACAAAAAAAAAACCCTATTTTTTTTTTCCATCCCAAGTAAAGTGTAAGCGTAGCTGAGCGAGTGTGGACATTGCACAGCTGTACTCAGCATAACAGGAACATCCCAAGGAACTAAATAGAAATATATAGCTAAAATTCTCAAAACAAGATAGCGTAGTGGTTAAAGTTTCTCCTTTGCATGCAGTCATTCATAGTTCAATTCCCAATGAAGTCCATTCACTTTTATATGGGAAAGCAGTATTAAAAGTTTTTTTTTAATTAGGTAGTAAATAATATATTTGTCAACCAAGGTAGTGTAAAAGGTCCAAAAGTTAGGTGTGAATATAGAAAAGATGTGAAACACTCATATAAACACAAGTGTCCCATATAGTGTATAGTCACACAAGAGTATAATGTAATGAAAGCACATAGGGGGATGTCATGGAAGGTAAACATACACATTGCAATATGTCAGTAATGATGAATTAATCCCACAATCCTGATACTCCATAAAATGGAAGCTGAGCAATGCTAACTAGTGCTCAGCTATGCTAAGCTGGTGTAAGCATTTAAGCATTGCTTAAATGTAAATGCTAAGCAACAATTAGCTTAGCTAAGTGGATTTGCACACTGGTAAGCAGTGCTTAGCATCTACCACTTTAAGCAATGCTCACCTTAGATGAGTGAGTTTGCACTTTGGTTAGCTTAGCACAGCATGTTCAAAATGATTCAATGATGGCAGAGGGTGGGAATGCAGCCCTATTTAAACCTCGCAGGTGGGAACACAGCTATAACCAGTTGTAGCTGATCTTTGTAAGCAGTATGGCTGGAATAGGTGAGGGTGTGCTCTTTTGAGTGCAGCACTGGGGTATTCAGGAGTCCAGGGTCATGGTTGGACCCCTAGTGAAAGACCATGAGGAGAGACTTCTGCAGGACCAGTACCAGGGCTCACAGTATAACACAGAGGCCTGGGACAGTCTTGCATGTGATCTCACAAGTACTACTGGCATACCTCAAACTGGTGAGCAGGTCCAGCACCATTTTGCTGACCTCAAGTGTAGGAAGAGGGAGCTCATGGACCAGTGGACCTAAGATGCATGGGCACAGAATGTCCCAGCAGTGTGTAAGTATCAGTATCAATTAGTGTTTATCAAAGTGCAGCCTGAGTATGTGATCGACGGGTATGCATAAATATTTGTTTATCTCCTGTACAGCTGCAGATAAAAGGGCTATGAATGTGGTCACCCATGCCAACAGGCTGTTAAGGCTATGCCAGGAGGCTGGTGAGTAAAAATCTAGCTTGCACTATAAAGGCCAAATAATAGAAAGGTGTAGATTGTCTACTGCCAGTACATGAATTGTGTACTGTGTGTAATCAATAAACAACGTTAGCTAGACTAATAATGATGTACAGGATATCCAGTAATAAAAGTGTGAGTACCCTTTAATAAAATTACAAACACCACACTGCTGTGTTTACTGTGGTATGTTGTGGTAGGAATATAAATGTGTACAGGTTCTGCACAGCAACTATGTCTCAGACAGCATTAATTAAATGAGGCTCCTCTGAGAAAGATTGTAGAGCTGTAAAACAGGATATAAAACTACAGGAAAGGTTCCATGCACCAAGATCTGAACTCTGAATAGTAATGTGTAAAGTATTACACTGTACTCCCTGCAGCATTGCTGTGTTTTAACCATTGCTTTCCAGATTGTAAGATCTCAAAGTATAAATACACAGTACAAGAACTGTCTGCCATGCATGAATGTCGGAATTACAAGGTTAGATCATCCATCCCAGAGAGTATTAGGCAGAAAACAGTCAAATAGGAGACAGCAATTCTTCAGTAGCTCATAGTGATGAAACACAACCTTGGTGTACCTTTTTGCACAAACAGACACGGTTCGAATCCTGGGAGTGGTAGTAAGCTGCATGCATATTTTCACCCAAGAGTATGTGAATATGTGTAGAGACAGTCATGTAGTGTTAACAGAAATTTCCTCACAGGTCTGACAGGTAAGGAAATGTTTGTAGTAGCTGTAAGAAGGCTTTGCTAATACACTGTGCGCAACCTTCCACTGTCCAACCCCATGCTTGAAAATGACAGCAAGATAAGTACATATACCAAGCACTTTGCCCAATACATGTCCCTCAAGTGGCAGGCTGTCATGGCTAGTGGTCACTCCTGCCAATAACCAGGGTCACAGATAGAAATCCAGGTGGAGTATGTCAGTAGCATACCCACACAGCATGAGTTCAGGGCACTCCTTTCAGTGTCACATATGTAATCCTAAATATGTGAATATGTGTAGAAATAGTCAGGTAGTGTTAACAGAAATTTCCTCCACAGGTCTGCCAGGTAAGGAAATGATTGTAGTAGCTGCAAGAAGGATTTACTAACTCATTGTGTACAACACTTCCACTGTCCAACCCCATGCCTGAAAATGACAGCAAGATAAGTACATACACCAAGCACTTTGCCCAGTACATGTCCATCAAGTGTCATACTAACATGGCCAGTGGTCACTGCTGCCAGTAACCAGGGGCACAGATAGAAATCCAGGCACAGTATTCAGTAGCACACCCACACAGCAGGAGTCCAAGGCACCCCTTTCAGTGTCACATATGTAACCCTGAATATGTGAATATGTGTAAAAACAGACAGGGAGTGTTAACAGAAATTCCCTCCCCAGGTCTGCCAGGTAAGGAAATGTTTGTATCAGCTGTAAGAAGGCTTTACCAATACACTTTGTACAACACTTCCACTGTCCAACCCCAGGCCATAGGTAGATGCAAAGTGAGGTCAGACCTGGAGAGTAATGAGTAGAGTAATGATCAGTACAGTTGTGAAATATTGAAGCCTATACAGTTGTTAATTGACTTCCCTCTCTCTCTCCAAACCCCATCTGCATTAATAATAAATACACATATTCAATGGGTATGTTTTCTCCAAACCTACTGTTGGGACATGGTGTTCTATTATTCTACAAATATTGAATTGTGTGAATATTAATGAACCTCGTTCAAATGCTATCATTGGTGGCCTGTTACTGTCAATGTAACCTGCATGATATTATAATGCCTATTGTGGTTCCTTTTCTGCATGCGTTCTGATGCTATGCAACTGTTTCAGAACAGTTTTATGGGCTCAACTGGAACACCCATGCATGCTGTTATAAGTAACCTTGAAACATGTTCACGACTAACCAACATATTTTGTAAAACTGCAACACCATAGCACGTCTGGGAAGACAGATCCCAGTGGATCCACCAGTCCTACCTCATCTAGCTAAGGCACTGGGTCCCAGCATGTCTGGGACCCAACCTAGGACCTCCTTGCCTGATGGCCCTGCACCATTTTAGGGTGGAACCACCTCAGGGTATGGAGCTTGTCCCCCCAGGAGAGGGCGCGGACAGGAACCTGTCACCCATAGTCAGGTCTGGTCAGCTGTGCCAGATTGAGGGCCACCTGGCACATCTTGAGGGTCAACCTGCCCCTCCTGTACAGCCCCTAGTACAGCCACCTTTGGGACTGTGAAGGTGCAGTGGTGACTGTCCATGGGTGGGAACCTCAGTTCCACTGTATCCCTTTGGGGGCTTATGGGAGTCCGATTCCCAATGACCCTCCCCATCCAAGGTGTTTACCCCCCACATGTCATATATTGCCCCTGTCTGCTGTCTTGTATGTCTTGTTGGTCATCCTACCCAACTTATGTCCCCAATTTTACCTACTATCTGTCCCCAACATCCCTCTCTCACCTTAAAAAAAAGGCATCTGTTCCCCAAAAAATATTTGCCCCATACATATCTGTCCATTTCACATGCTTGTCCATTGGACACATGTAATGTGGTCCAACTGGCTTGACAGATCATTACTTTTCTCCTCACCGCTCTCTCTGGGGTTTGAGTATCCAAATTCACCTCCAAATTCTGTACAAATGCATAACTGTTGCTGTATAAGAAAAACAGCTGTGGACCTTTCCTACACCCGTCCTGCACATCACTAGCTATCTTTCATATTGATTTTCCCTCTGCATGCCCCTGTTTCACAATGTTCCTATCACCCATGTTATTTATTTTATTTATTTTATTTTATTTTATTTTATTTTACATTTGTTGACCGGGCTAGTCCAGCTGGATATATGTCCATTTTCAGTGGAGGCCCGGGGAGAAAAGCTCCAACGAAATTTACAAATAATACACAGTAATGGTCCAAACAAGTTAAAATTCTTAAAACATTAAGACAGAACATAAAATCTTTGGAGAGAGGCAAGTTAAAACAAAGTTGTAACATATATTTGCTATACAGATTCTTAGATATGTTTCTAATATGGAAAAATTAGAAAAAAGTAGTAAAAAACTTTTTTTTTTTTTTTTTTTTTTATCTCTCTAGTGTGTTATGTGAGGAGGAGTTTAGGAGGGAAGGATACAAGACAGGTTAGTCTGGGTTGTTACAGGAGCAAAGCCAATGCTTGTTAAGATGTGTCTTTAGTTGTTTTTTAAAGAGTGGAGGACTAGACAAAGATGAGATATCAGATGGTAGTTTGTTCCATATATGTCCAACAGAGTTAGAAAAAAGGCTATTGCCAGCAGAGTTATTGGGTATGGTAGTATTAACCAGTAGTTTGTTTGCAGAGCGTAGCTGTTTCAAGTTATTATATGGTGTAATGAGGTTGGAGAGAACAGGTGTTTTAGCAGGCTGATAAAGAATTTTGTGAGCAGTTAAGAGCTGTTGATAAGTCAGCCTGTTAGGAAGTTCCAGCCAGCCTAGTTGTTTTAGGTTATGACAGTGATGGGTTCTGAAGAGAGATCCTGTGGCAATTCGGGCAATATTATGGTAGGATGTGCTAAGTTTCTTGAGGTTATATTTCGAGAGATTGGTATAAATAGTGGAAGCATATAGAAGGGTAGAGATAAGGTGAGAACTGGCTAAGGTGGTCCGAGCTTCAGGTGTAACGAATGATTTGATTCTATAGAGGGAACCAATCTTTTTGTTTATTGTTTTTATTGTGTTGTTTATATGGGAATCAAAATTGAGAATGTTGTCAATAGTTACTCCTAGTAGTTTTGTAGTAGCATTAGGAGAAATCAGGGTGTTATCAGAGGAAGTAATAGAGAAGTTAAGAGAGCTTGATTTGTGTGCAGGAGAGAACAATAGCAACTTTGTTTTCTTTGGGTTAAGGAGAAGGCAACGGTCAGAGAACCAGTGTTCAACAGTGGAAAAAGCTTTTTGGGTAAGTGACTGGAGTTCAGTCTGAGAGGAAGCAGTGCAGATTATCGTGGAATCGTCTGCATATTGTATGCAAGTAGTGTTTGGAATAGCTGACTGTAGGTCATTAATAAATATAGAAAATAGGAGTGGGCCAAGTATAGACCCTTGAGGTACTCCTAAAGAGATAGGAAGGAGAGTCGATAGTGAATTTTTCCAAAGTACTGCCTGCTGACGATGTTCTAGGTAAGATGTAAACCAGGATAAGGAAGATGGATGAATTGAGAGAGATTGTAGTATGTGCAGAAGGAGCTTGTGATTTACCATGTCAGCTTTTGAAAGATCAATGAAGATGGAAGATGATGGGTTAGTGTTACGGTTATGATTGATTGTGTTGGTAAAGGAGAGTAATGCAGTAGTGGTACTGTGAGAAGGTCTAAAACCATGTTGACTGTTAGCAAGTAGGTTGTTATGGAGAAGGTGGTTAAGGAGTTGTTTATGGATGCACTTTTCCATAATTTTGGCTATAGGTGATAGCAATGCTATGGGACGAAAATTAGAGAAGTCATTAGAATTGCCCCCTTTGTGTAGTGGGATGATGTGAGATATTTTCCAGATGGAAGGGAAGATTCCTTCCTTTATAGATCTATTAATCAGTATTGAGATGGGGTAGGCAATAGCTTTAGCTGCTATCTGCAGAAATTCTGCAGGAAATTTGTCTGCAGAGGGTGTGGTGGGTCTAAGTTTCTGGAGTAGGGAAAGGATAAATGAGGTAGGTACAGGTTGCAGGGAAAGGGGAAGAAAATTATGTGGAGCAGGAGAGGGTAATTTAGAGATGTCCGGAGGTAAGTGATTTGCTAAAGTTTGGATGGTATTGGTGAAGAAAGAATTGAAGTCATTAGCTATTTGTTTAGGATTGTCTGGATTAGAGTCCTGGGGATTTGGAGTACTTGACTGACCTGGGGATAGAAGATTATTAAGACTAGCCCAGAATTTTTTGGGTTCTTTTTTGGTGGTTTGTTGTAGTTGAAAGTAATAGTTCTTTTTGTCTGCCAGGATGGCTTTTTTGTACTATTTCTAAGCCCTCTGAATTTGTGGTTGTCAGTTAGATTCTTAGTGGAGCGCCATTTATCCCATGTTTTGTTTCTAAGAATAATTTTCTGCTTAGTATTGTTGGATAGCCAGGGAGCTGTTTTAGCTTTGGTTCTAATAGTGCGGCTTGGGGCATGGTTGTCTAGTATGGAGAGAAATATAGAATTAAAGTATTCGACAGCATCATTTAGTGGAAGAGGTTTTAGTTGGGACCAATTACATTGTCTTAGTTCAGCAAGAAACTGATCAGAATTGAATCGTTTTTTTGATCTTAGTGTTTTGTAGGTGGTGGGTAAGGCTAGGTTTGATTTGTCTCTAATGATGTAAGTTAGTGAGTGGTCACTTAGGTCATCTGGAAGGATGCCTAATTGATAGGTTTGTTGTGGAGTGTTTGTGAGAATTCAGTCTAGAATGGTTTCTTTATTGTTAGTTTTATTGGTTCTTGTAGGACTACTAATGAGTTGTTTAAATCCATATAGGTTTATATGGGAGGTGGGGTTAGGACTGTTACAGGAGAACCAATTGATGTTAAAATCTCCTAAGACTATTGTTTCTTGAGGGAGGTTGGTAGAGAGTGAGTTGAGGATATGTTCAAGTGTGTTAATATTGTTTCCAGGAGGGAGATATGCACATATGATATTTATGGCCTTAGTATTATTAACTTGGAGTTTGGAGCTAATTATTTCAGCATTATTATCAAGGTTTAGAGTCAGATTTAAAGTACTAAGTTGGAGTTGTGTTTTGTAGAGAATAGCTACGCCTCCTCCTTTTTTGGTAGTACGATCATGTCTAATGATATTATATCCGGGTGGGCTAATTTCATTGTCTTTGATTGATGGCTTTAGCCATGTTTCAGTTAAGCACAACATATCAAATTGATGGGTTTCAAGGAGGGCATGGATTTGACTAATTTTGTTACAAATACTTCGTATATTAAGATGGGCAATGGAGAGAGAGAGACATAGTTTTGTCTAGTACTATGGGTGTTTTTGTTTTATTAGGTTGTGGGCCTGGATTAGGATGGATATTTCCATCTAACAAAAGGTTAAGGAAATTGAGGTATTTAGAGTGATGGAGTAAGTAGTAGATGTCTGATATTTTCCTAGGTTTAGGTATACTTAGCTTGAGGTGAGTTATTCTGTGGTATTTGGCATATAGATAGTTGGGTTTTGTGTTAAGGTTGAAAGGAAAGGAGAGAGAGGTGATATATATGTACTTGTGTACTTTGAGTGGGATGAATATGAAGAGTTCAATGGGTATTCATATGAGGTTAGGATGTAAGTAATTATAAGAAAAGATAAAAGTGATAAGCTAATGAGCTGTTTGAGGAGTGGTGAAGTGCTTGGTATAGCCATAGAGGATGGGTAAAAGTAGGATTTAGTATGAGGTATATTGTAGGCAGTAGTAGAAGAGAGGATAGGGGAGGAGGTGTAGATAATTAGTGGGTGTGGTTTCAAAGGATAGATTTGGGTTGGTTAGTGATGTAAAGTGTTTGATTGGGGAGGGATAGTTAGGGTGTGTCTACTAGCAGTATAAAGGTAGGACCCCTGGGGGCGGAATTGGGGGCAGGAAACTAAGAGTGAGAGCTGTCAAGGAAGACAATGTGTAAAGCAGGTAATATAATCAAGTATGTCAAAAGGTAAGTCCGTAGAAGTATGGCATGAGGCTAGAGCAAGAAAAGTAGGGAAGTAAAGAGTGCAAGTGTGGAAAAGGTACCCTGGGATATGGGTGTAAGGGCGATAGAACGGTTCAGAGAAAGTAAAAGTTTCTTTTCTTTTAAAGAAATTAGCATGAATGTAAGCAGGAGTAAGTGAGTTTATGCGATGCTAAGTGAAGCCAACACAGATTAAGCATCTCTATGGTTAAGTATATGTTAGCATCGCTTAGTGTCGCACAATCCCACTTGTAACTGCTTAAAACTGCTTTAATCACTCTGTTTCCATCAGCCACTGTTCTGGCTAGCAACAAAATAATCCGCCCTCCCAAGTCTTGAGCGCAGGGCTCTGCCCACCATAGTCAGAGCAATGGACCACTACACCATTTGAGCTGTAGAGATTGATGATGCTTTTTCAAACATATCATGCAGTAGAGTCATTCAACAGTAGGGAAAAGATTCTGTAGAATCAGTCAGGTTTTGTATGTATACATATACACATGTATATATATATATATATATATAAATATATATATATATATATATATATATATATATATATATATATATATATATAAAAAAATATATATATATATATATATATATATATATATATATATATATATATGTGTGTGTGTGTGTGTGTGTGTACTGATAACATGTAGTGGAGTCATACCTCAAAACCATACCTCTCAACCTCTTAGTGCAAGAAATCTGGACAAAGGCTGTCCAAATTGGGGGGGGGGGGCAATGGGTCAAAACTAGGGACATATTTTAAATACTGCTCTTTAAATGTAGAATATTGCCAGAGTGACATGGGTTGTTTCAGCATACATTTTCTGAAGGATGTGAGTTCTGAAACTGAAATGTATGTCATCATTCACTGACAAAAATCATCAGATTATCACAGTGATTTACTAGGGAAATAAAAATAATGAATCTGTGGAACAGACCAGAAATATGAGCAATAAATCTGGACATTCTGAAACAATCTGGCCAGTCAAGAGGTATGCTCAGAACCGCTTAGTGCAATGAATCTGGACCAAGCCTGACAATATAGGGGGAGAAAGCCATGAAAATAGGGACATATCTGAAATACTGTAGTAGATAAGCTGACACAGTTGCTGCAGTAACACCTTCCTGTCTGTCCTAACATATATTGACTGAAATATCTCAAGTCTAACACTCAATTACTGCTCACTAGTTAATGACTTTAATCCTCACGTCATCCCACTGATGTGTCAGAAATACACAACACTTATGGGGGCCAGGCAACAGTACATCCTACAAATTTCTGGGCATAACATCACATTAGGGAAACTTGAATAAGCTGCTAATTATGTCACCAAGCACCAACCAAACTACAGCCAGACTGACACAACACTAAGTCAAATCTGCTATGGGGATTTACACATGCACTTGCAAATATGTCAGGCACTAAAAAACAGACACCAGTGTGAAAGTGCATACCCACAACCAATTTCACTATAGTCACAGTGACATACTGGTAAGCCAAATGAACAATACAGTATAAAGACTGTGTGAACACAAACATCTCAACATGTTTGACACTTACACACTACCCCTACATATACTGGCCCAATTATCAGTGTAGTATGATGCCTGACCATGGAATGGGACATGTCTCAGTCTGCTCCTACAAACACATACAGCTGATAGATCAGCAGAAACTGGAGCAGTATTCACAGGCAAATAGAAAAGGAGCCATAACACATACATGTACCCCCCTACCTACACAGGTCAAATGACATTGACACGCTACACTGCTACACAATCCTGACAGTCTGTCAACAATCGCCAGTAATACACAGACCTCTCAACTGTTCAAAGTCTCACAGAATGTCCAGGCATTGTCCTCATTTTTAAGGACTCTTACACATAACATGTCTTTTATTCTGATACATTACTGGGATGGTATCAGGAATAAAGACACTAAATAATGATATACCCTACCTATCAACCTCTTACTGTAAGACATCTGGACAATGCCTGACATAGGGACAGAGGGCCCAAAACAGGAGCATATGTGAAATATTGCTGTTATAAACTGAGACGGTTGCTGGTGTAACAAGCCTTGTTGTAACATATCTTTTCTGAGGGATATAAAAAGTCAGAAACTCAATTGGATGATACCATTTACTGACTGCAAACCCACAGCATGCTCCAAAGACAAAAAATGTCCGAGGAATACACCAAATATGAGAGTTCACAATTGTCCATTCTGCAAAAAGCCCTACAGTTAAGAGTTATGTCAACCACATAACACTGTCAGACTTAAAATCATGCAGAAACCATGTCCACACAAACCCTGTTAAACTAGCATTAATTCAACTGTATAACAGCAATACTTACATTCTGTTCATATGTCTGGAACATTCTACCCCAGTTTGTTGGGCTGTCTCCACAGTTTTCATTGTAAGAGGTATTTCCAACTACCAGCTGTGATGCTATTCTTCACACACCTCCATGAAGTCCTCCTCACAGGCAAGGGAAAAGGGGCAATGTTCACATGAAGTACTCAGTTATAGGAGTGTGTTACCATGCCATTGGCTATAGGAATAACACCACAGTTGTTCTGCATGCAGTTAGCAATCGGGGGCACAAATTGGTGCACAGGCCATCAGCTGCTCATGAGCATTACCTACAAAAGGCAAGCTGCTGCCTATGCAAAACAGATGTATACCCTACATCTGGGAAAGAGACAGAGAGAGAGAGAGAGAGAGAGGGAGACAGACAAAGAAACCAAACAACACATATTGAAACAAAACCAACCATACTTGGAAATAAAAAGGTATGTCAAACAAGTAAAACATCTGAAGAAGGGTATAGCCCGAAAGTGCTTATCCTGTATATGTTGCTGCTCAGTTTTATCTTTTTATTGGTCATTAAATATTGTAATCTAGTGGTGGTTGCTGCTATCTCTTTGTTTTGGTGCTTTTTGTTGTTTAGCAGTTGAACCTTTAGTGAGGTATCTATATGTGTGTGTTTGGATGTAATGGAATGCAGTAAGGAGTATGTAATAATGGGAACTATGAGGTTTAACATATATGTCTCAACAAGACTTGCTTTACTGATATATTGCTGATCAGAACCTATGGCCATAGCATCTGGGTCTGTCTGCAGTGACATAGATCACAGCTCAGCCCCCTGAGTCACCCCAGGAAAGGATGGCTCACATATGACTACTACTGGAGTGTATGTTGAACAATATGGACTGTGACACTGCTAGGCCAGCTACTGGGATGTCATAGATATCCATATGTTAATTGTGAATACAACTATGTTATACATGTTAGTCTCAGAAATGTGAGACCTATACAGGGTATTTGCATGGTGAAATACTGCTGCAGATGTGTGTGTGCATTGAACTGCATGTAATATATTGAGCTCATACTATTCAACTGTCCAGTGTTATGCACACTGACTATATATGTGTCTCATATTTGTAGTCATTTACTCATAGAGTTGTGTTATGTCTGGCAAATCATTGGCAACCTGTGAAGACTGACATTGCAACATCTCCTTCTCTTTTTTTTGCCTGTTCCCATTAGAGTTTGCCACAACAGATCATCTGTTTCCATTTCCTTCTGTCCTCTGCATTGTGCTGTGTCACACCAATCACCTGCATGTCCTCTAGCACCACATCCATACACCTTGTCTTAGGCCTTCCTCTTTTCCTCTTACCCAGCAGCTTCATCCTTACCATCCTTTTCCCAATATACTCAGCATCCCTCCTCAGCACATGTCCAAAGCAACATAATATCACTACTCTCTAGCTTTTTCTCCACACCGTACAACCTGGGCAGACCCTCTAACATACATATTCCCAATCCTGTCCACCCTCGTCACACCTAGTGCAAATCTTAACATCTTTAACTCTGCCATGTCCAGCTCTGACTCCTGCCTTTTTGTCAATGCCACTGTCCCCAACCCATATAACATAACTGATCTAACTACAGTCTTGTAGACCTTCCCTCTCACTCTTAATGGTACTCGTCTGTCACAAATCACTCCTGACACTCTTCTCCACCCTCCCCATCCTGCCTGTACTCTCTTCTTCACCTCTCCCTCACACTCATCATTACTCTGAACTGTTGATCCCAAGTATTTAAACTCATCCACCTTTGCAAACTCTACTCCCTGCATCCTCACCATTCCTCTATTCTCAATCCCATTCACACACATATATTCTGTATTAGTCCTGCTGACCATCATTCCTCCCCTTTCTAGAGCATATCTCCACCTCTCTAGGGTCTCCTCAACCTGTTCCCTACTCACATTACAGATCACAATGTCATCTGCAAACATCAGAGTCAACAGGGATTCTTGTCTGATCCTGTCTGTCAACCTGTCCATCACCACTGCAAATAAGAAAGGGCTCAGAGCTGATCCCTGATGTAATCCCACCTCCACCTTAAATGCACCTGTCACTCCCACTGCAGAACTCACTGCTGTCACACTACCCTTGTACATATCCTGAAGCACTCTTACAGATTCCTCTGCCATTCCTGACTTCCTCATATAATACTACAACTCCTCTCTATGCACCCTGTCATATGCTTTTTCTAAGTCCACAAAGACACAATGCTACTCCTTCTGACCTTTTCTGTACTTCTCCATCAACACTCTCAGAGCAAACATCGCATCTGTACTACTCTTTCCTGTCATGCAATCATACTGCTGATCACTAATCCTCACCTCCCTTCTTAACCTAGCTTCCAGCACTCTTTCCTATAACTTCATGCTGTGACTGATCAGTGTTATCTCTCTGTAGTTACTACAGCTCTGCACATCACCCTTATTCTTATAATCAATACCCACTTTTTCTCCACTCCTCATGCATCCTCTCACTTTCCAAAATTACATGAAACAATCTGGTTAAAAAGACCACTGCCATTTCCTTAAACACCTTCATGCTTCCACAGGTATGTCATCTGGACCAACAGCCTTTCCATTCTTAATCCTCTTCATAGCTATCCTTACTTCCTCCTTGCTAATCCATTGCATTTCTTGATTCACCATACCCACATCATCCAACCTTCTCTCTCTCATTATTTTCATTCAACAACCCCTCAAAGTACTCTTTTCATCTGCTCAACACACTCTCCTCACTTGTGAGTACATTTCCCTCATTATCCTTTATCACCCTTATCTGCTGTACATCCTAGCTTGGTCCCTTTGTCCAGCCAATTGGTACCTGTCCTATTCTCCATCCTTAGTCTCCAACCTTTCATACAACTCTTCATACGCCTCATCTTTAGCCTTTGCCACCTCTCTCTTTGCCATGCATTTCATCTCCTTATATTCCTGTTTACTTTCTTCATCTCTCAGACAATCCCACTTCTTCTTCGCGAACCTCTTTCTTTGTATACTCCCCTGTATTTCCTCATTCCACCACTGGGTCTCCTTGTCCTCCTACCTTTGTCCTGATGTCACACCAAGCACCTTTCTAGTCATCTCCGTTACTAGCTCTGCTGTAGTTACCCAGATATTCGGTAACTCTTCACTGCCATTCAACCTTACAATCACCCTTTCTCACTTTCCACGATTCGATCCTGGGTGCTGCCCTCACACTCCTCCTCCTTTTCTTGCTCACCAACATCATCACACAGACCAACATTCCATGCTTCCTAACTACACTTTCCCCTGTCACCACTTTACAATCTCCAATCTCCTTCAAACAGGCCCTCCTGCATAGGAGATACTCCAACTGTGTGCATCTTCCACCACTCTTGTATGTCATCCTATGCTCCTCTGTCTTGTTAAAATATGTATTCACCACAGCCATGTCCATCTTTTTTGCAAACTCCACCACCATCTCACCTTCTGCATTCCTTTGCTTAACACAATACCTACCCATCACTTCCGCATCCCCTCTGTTCCCTTCACCAACATGCCCATTGAAATCTGCTCCAATCACCACTCTCTCACCCTTGCGTGCAGTCATCACCACTTCCTCCAACTCATCCCAAAATGTATCTGTCTCATCCATTGCACACACAACTAGCTGAGCATATGAAGAGCAGAATGCAGCTATTACTGATGCAATAATACAGCACCATGTGGTGATGTTTGGCCAGAGCTGACAAAATCTGCAGGAGCGGACTCTATGTGGGGCAAACTTGTCCACAGAGTGAACACCTAGAGTCACCATGGCCTCACATATGATCAGGTCAGGCATTAAGCAACTGACCTGATACATCGTGCCTGGCAAAGGGCTGCTGCCATGGCCAAGGACAGTACTGCTACAGGTGGGGAGGGGGGGGTCCAGCCACACAGACCCCACTTACGACAACAGAGGAGCTCCTTTCCAACCTTGGGGCAGCCCCCACACAACAGCCAACACATGAAATACCAGTCATGGAGGTGGGTGGCACCCAGGCAACAGGCGAGGAGCATCCAGGTAAGGCCACAGTACACATCCATTTAATCATGTAGCAGTCATACTGTCTTCAATAGAGTATCTAGATGCATATGCCAGTTCAAACTGCATCTACGGGTGTGGTTTAGTAATGCACACAAGTGCACATCTATGGTGAGGGAAAGCAAATTGTGTACTATCATAGTTTGTACTGTACCTGTGCAGAAACCTAGCATTCATCTTGTACCAATGGCAAATGTGAGTCTGCTGACAATACCTCTCCCTCACAACTACATAGGTCTCTCTGGTTTGCATGTGGGACAGCAGCCTGAAGCCAGTGAGTATGGGATTTTCTTGCTGTGGCTCATCAGTACCCCAGGCATGTTAAGGTCATGCATGTGACCATGCACACAACTGTTATTCTCAGCTGTTTTGCAATATCTGCATGTTCACTTGTGGTGGGGTTAACTGCATTGCATCACAGTGGTCATCACAGGGCTCTATTTGTAGGAGATGTTACATATCTGTAGCATACCTCACAATCTGTCATTGCAAGAAATCTGGACAAAGACTAAAAAAATTGAGGGACGAAGGCCCAAAACTAGGGACATATTTTTTAAATTAGTGTTATACAGTGCATATAAATGGTGCACGCACACCTGTTAGAATGACAGCTATTTGTGAAATACAAAAATGAGATCTCAATAACACATTTCAGAACCCTTCCAACCTTTCATGTGACCTATAACCTGTACAATTAAATTGTAAAACAAATATATTAGGGGAACAATTAGGACACATGAAGAACTTACAAGAAACTAGATCCATATAGTACACAGGCTGAAGCTAATACTATGTTGAAGCAGCTTTTGATATTATTACAGCATTATGTCTTCTTGGGTACACACCTGCCATCAATTACAGAGACTCTTTGATTAACATCAAATAATGGTTAGCTGTCCTACCAGGAATATCCTACATTTACTCAGTTCTCTGTTACAGCAACAGTCATAGTTCACTTACAGCTTAAAAAGCAGCAAAGGGTTCTCATTTGTGAAAGGTATCAGCCCAGAGAAGGGTACACACACATTTCCATAGTATTGCATATACCATGAAACACAGTGAAGACAGTCATCAAATGGTGGTGGAAATATAGGGCAACAGTGACATTGCAAAGAACTGGACATCCCTCCAAATGTGTGAAAAGCACAAGACCCAAACTGGTCAGGGAGGCTTCCAGGAGACCTAAAGCAACACTACAGGAGTTGCAGGAATCACTGGCAAGTACCAGTTGTGTATTACATATGACAACAATATCCACATTTCTGGCCTATGGGGTAGGTTTGGAAGATGGAAGCCTTCTCACACACAGAGACACATTCAGGTCTGGTGAATTTCTCAAGAAAAATGTATCAGGTCCCCCAATAGCATGTGGGAAAAGTGTTATGATGTAATGAGACTGGGGTTGCACTTTTTGGCCACAATACCAAAAGGTTTGTTTGGCACAAGAACAACACTGTGCATCGCCAAAAGAACACCATCCCCATGGTGAAGCATGGTGCTGGCAGTGTCCTGCTTTGGGGTTGCTGTTTATAAGCTGGAAGTGGGCCTTTAGCCAAGGTAGAGGGGATTAGGAACAGTTCAAAATACCAGTCCCTTTGGGCAAAAATCTTCACACGTCTGCTAGAAAGCTGTGGATGGAAAAGACTTACACCTTTCCACACAACAATGACCCATACCATACATAAATATCCATAAAAGAATGTCTTCACCAGAAGACAATCTGCATTTTGGAATGGCCCAGCCACAGTCCACACATAAATCCAATAGAGAATCTGTGAGGTGCCCTGAAGAGGCCTGTGCAGAAGTGATGCCCTTGCAATCTGACAGAGTTAGAGGGGTTCTACAAGGGAGAGTGTACACATATTGCAAAGTCGAGATGTGCCATGATGATACACACCTTCCCAAGAGGTTGGGCTGCTGTTATGAAATCAAAAGGTGTTTTAACAAAGTATTACTTTAAGGGTGTGCACAGCCATACAACCAGCCTATTGTATGTATTTCACCTTCTACATTACCCCTAACCAATTTGTTTGTTCTTCAATTGGATTGCACAGGTTATAGGTCACATTAAAGGTGGAAAATGTTATCACATGATTTCTGTGGTCTAATGTTATATATCAGACAAACCTGGCATGTTAACATGGGTGTTTTCACTTAAGCTTAGAAGGTTGTTAGTGTAACCCATTCTGTTGTAACATACATGTACTGCAGGTTTTGAAGTGTGAGACTCAAAATATGTCATTAAATAGTGAAACCAGTCCTCATATCATCCCCAGTATTGTGTCAGACAAATACAGGATTTATGACGAACAGACCAGAAATATGATTTTCAAATCTATGTGCTTAGGATTTCCCCTCTCTCTTTCCCCTTTGGCTGACCTGATGTGACTCAGTTTGAACTCTACATTTACCTACAAAATGAAGTCTACAGGACTGCAGTTGGTCACCATAACAAAATCAGTTTCTCTCCACATTTAAGCAGATTGAACTCTACATTTACCTACAAAACGGAGTCTACAGGATTGCAATTGGTCACATAACAAAATCAGTTTCTCTCAGCATTTAAGCAGATTGAACTCTACATTTACCTACAAAACGGAGTCTACAGGACTGCAATTCGTCACCATAACAAAATCAGTTTCTCTCAGCATTTAAGCAGAGTGAACTCTACATTTACCTACAAAATGGAGTCTACAGGACTGCAATTGGTCACCATAACAAAATCAGTTTCTCTCAGCATTTAAGCAGATTGAACTCTACATTTACCTACAAAACGGTGTCTGCAGGACTGCAATTGGTCACCATAACAAAATCAGTTTCTCTCAGCATTTAAGCAGAGTAGGTTGCACACAAAAAGCATTTGTTAAGCTTTCACTTACAGTGCTGTGTAATTAAGCAGGTCACCATTTTGGTCGGCTATAGGGCTCTTTTTTCTACTTGAGTGCTTGCCTCCTTCCCCTGTAACTTGAGTAAACTGACTCTTACATTAAGAGCTATAATACTTACCTTATAGCTTTAGGACACCTTAGGAAACCTTGTAAACTGCAGTAGCCCCACTATGTTCACCCTCGCTACACTCGGGCTCTCTTGGCTCCCCTCCCTGCCCCCCAATTTCCTCCCGCCATCAGTACCTCTAAATTTATAGTACTATAGCCACTCCCCCACTTTCTAGATCCTATCTGCTTTCATCTGGGATAATTCCTCCCACCTCCATTCTTCTACCTACATTCTAATAGCACCTATTAGCTTTCATCTGGCATTCTCCTATCCCCCTTCCAGTACCTTTACCTCACCACTCTATCTTCTGGTGTTGCATCACCAGGTAAAACAGTTCTTTAACTCACTAGCTGAATCACAAATAATGATATACTCCTCTTTACTACCCCTCTTGTTTGCACCATACCTCCTTACCTTGTATGAAAACCAGTTTCTCAAGGGATTTCAGATCCCAAAAGGCCATACTATCACTCCAGCTGTAAATCCTCCCACATTTAACCATACTTACAGTACCAGGTCCTATCCAACATCTTGTTCAGTCTATCAACATCTCAACCCCAGGCACATTAGCTCTAGATCCAAACACTACCACAAACTAATAAACAAATTCCTGAAGTTCATCACCAAGTATAGAACCTAACACTTGGTGGTAATATTCACCCTAACCCTGGCCCACCCACTTCAGATACACATACCCCCTCTACTTGCAATCTAAGCTACAAACCTACAATTAATAGTCCAACTAACTCTCTCCTAGCCTGTCATCTCAATATTAGAAGCATTAATAACAAGGTACATGAATTGCATGCACTTCTGGATGTCCACTCCCCTGAGATTCTCTTTTTATCTGAAACCTGGGTAAAACCTTACACTACAGACAATGAAGTGTTACCACCTGGGTACAACATACACAGGCTGGATCATGCATCCAGGAAGCGGGGTAAGGTAGCTGTATTCTATAAATCTGAGTTGAATGTCACCATAGATATCATACAACCACATCAGATTAATAACTCAGAGATTCTTGCCACCAAATTGCAACTTAATAAAAATAAATGCATTAATATCATCTGTATGTATATTCCCCCAGGTAACAATATATCTACACTTGAAGATATCCTGCACTGGCTATCATGTCACTACCCACAAGAAACCCTACTACTTGGAGACTTTAACATAGACTGGGACACCTGTTCCTCCGAATCCCCAACCACCCATATTAATCTGCATACATTTACACAAATCATATCCAGCCCTACCAGGATAGGTAAATCCAATAAAAAAAAAAGCCTACTTGACTGGGTACTCATAAATAGTCACCCCCAACTGTACACCTCTGGTACCCTTCCTGATGGCCTAAGCGATCACCTTCTCACATGTAATTAAGCACAAAGCCATTCATTCCCAACAACCCTTACTCAGAAAGGTTAGAAACAATAAACACTTTGACCCTGCCAAATTCCAACAAGAACTAAACTCATGCAATTGGTCTATTTTAAAACACCTCCCCTTAGAGGAAGCTGTAGCATACTTTAACAACAAATTCCTTGAGATCCTTGATTTGCATGCACCTGTTCGTTCAAAGAGAACAAAGGCAAAAACTGAGCCATGGCTTTCTAAAGAGTCTAAACTCAAAATTACACTTAGAAACAAAGCATGGGCTTTATGGCGTTCTTCTAAAGACCCTCAAGATCACATTAAATACAGGCAATCCAGGAACGAAACTAAAAAATCCATTTTACAAGACAAAAAATAGTACTACTGTAAATTACAGACAGTAAATCAAAATAACCCTCAGAAGTTTTGGGCAAGTTTAAATAATCTACTACATCCTGAATAAACTTCAACCCCAATCCCTGCTGCTACTATTGATAAAACCCTGGAAGATGTTTCTGACAGTTTTAACCAATTCTTTACTGAGACAATTCAAGCCCTAGCTAGCCAACTACCTCCTAGCTCCCCTGGTCCTAAAAGTACCACCCTTAGAAACCTACTTGTGTTCAGCTATCAACCAGTCACCACTTCACTTATCCGTACCTTGATCAAAAAATTAAAACCCACTACACTTTCTGCTGATCAACTCCCTGCCGAGTACCTACAAAAATCAGCTGATGCTATTGCTTACCCCGTCTCAATACTAATCAATCGAACCATAGTAGAAGCTAAAATTCCCACCATCTGGAAAATATCCTATGTAATCCAACTTCACAAAGTAGGCAGCTCTACTGAATTCTCTAATTATAGGCCAATAGCTATACTCTCTCCACTTGCAAAGATTATGGAAAAATGTATTCATAGACAACTCATGCACCACCTAATCCAGAATCACCTTATGGCAGGCACCCAGCATGGCTTCTGTCCTCATCACAGCACTACTTCAGCTCTCCTAGCCTTTACCTACACCATAAATCATAATCGCAACAATAATTATATATCCTCAGCCCTCTTCTTGGATCTTTCCAAGGCATTCAATATGGTTAATCACCAACTTTTAATACACCCTGCAAACATTCTGTCTACATACTAGAGCCCTTCAATGGTTTCAATCCTACCTGAATGGTCGACAGCAGGCTGTCCTCTGGCAGAACAAACTCTCTAACCTTCTACCTAACACCCTTGGAGTACCACAAGTCTCTATACTAGGGCTCTTTCTGTTGTCCATCTTCATTAACAACCTTTATACTGTCATCACAAAAGTCAACTGTATCCAATATGCTGATGACTCTACTCTGATTTGCTCGGCCACATCTCCAATAGAGTTATGGTCAGCTACCCAGACCACCTTTAATACAATAGAAAACTGGCTTTCTGAACGTTGTCTGATCCTAAATCCCAAAAAAACTAAAATGCTGTTATTTTCACCAACACATAGGTCTACCACTTTCACCTTTACCATAAATTCAAATGATGGCACAATAATCTCCCCTGACCCATCTACAAAACTATTAGGTGCCATCATAGATAATAATCTAAAATTCGACCTACGTGTTAACCAAACTATCAAAACCATCAATAAAAAACTTGGGTCACTTTACAGAATAAAAGCCTTCCTAACCCCTCCAGTTAAAATTGCCATAGCTCGCTCTCACCTTCTTTCAACCCTTCTGTATGCATCCCCTCTACTCTTGAATTTAAACAAGACTGTCCTTAACAAACTCTCAATTTGCTACAACCACATTGCCAGGTTTGCCACTGGGCTGCCTTTTACGACACATCATCGCATCAATCAAAATCAGCTTGGGTGGCTTGAACTACCCAGCCTAATCCAGTATAACCAACTGATTATGGCCAATAAAATCCCCTATAATCCAGACAATACTCCTGCGCTTAAAATATTATCACCCTCTATAACAATCGTAGACCGCTTTGATCCTCTAACAAACTACTAATTCATACTAGCAAAATTAATAACATAGCCGGTGACTCTCTCTTTGCAAACTTTGTAAGTAGATCCTGGAACTCTCTTCCAGCTGATGTTACCTTACTTTCTACCTTAGGTCAATTTAAAACTAGACTCAAACAACATTTGGCACTTAACTGGCTATGTCACTTTATCAAGCCTGGCTAACTCTCTCTAGAATGTGTAAAAATCTGTTAACCAGCTTACTGTGTAATTTAATTTAATCCTGATTTACGCTCGGGATTAACTCTAACCTGTGGAACTTGTTTAACTTGCTTACTTATGTAATCACTGTAAATAGTCTGTTTGTAATATGTAATGCTGGTATTATGTAATGCTGTATCTGCTTACCCTTGGAGCTTTTCTTCCCGGGCTTCCAGTGAAAATGGACATGCATCCAATCAGACTATCCCGGTCAACAAATGTAAAATAAAAATAAAAAAATAAATAAATAAATGAGCCACACATGTAGACATTCAGTGACACTCTGCACATTTGAGAGGTATGTTCTGTAGGAGTTGCCGCTGTACTATACAGGTGAACAGCAATTATGTGTACATGAGTGCAGTGTGTGCTACTTGAAGCCCCATCACCTACTAACACTACTCACATATCACAGAAGTGTATATAAGTAGTAACATGAAGTGGAAAAGGCTGCACTGCATGATGCTGATGGTCTGTCCAGGGTGTGTATATAGTGGTCTGACTGTGTTGTGAATGACACCAGTTGCCTATTGTGATGTCTGTGTAATGCCTGTCTGCCACCTTACCTGTATATGTGTGCATGTGTGTGCGTGTGTAGGAGGAAATGGTATGCTGCAGGTATTAATTTACATATTTTCTCTTTCCCCCACAGGTGGTCATGGTGGTCGCGGTCCCTCCCACACAGTATCTGATATCAGTGTCTCTGCATACTCTGGCAATGATGATGGTCATATTCAGGCACAGGTGGTGGTGTCAAGGGCTGAATCTCTGCCATTGGATGGCATCCCAGAGTCATCCAAAATTTTCCCACACACAGTTACAATGCCTACACATGCCCCGTCCACATCAGCCACAGATGATGGACAGTTGGCAGGTGGTGGTGTGGAACAGGCTAGTGTGGTGACTATGGCAGGTGTGAGTGTAGACACTGGCCAAAGCCAGAGTGCAGGCGAGGTCCCACACAGGCAGATGGACAGGGGTGCTCACAGGAGGACTGCTGCTTGTCAAGCCACTGTCACAAGTGCCACAGCAGGTGTCACCAGATGCTTGTTTTAGGCTGTCATGGATGCACTGGCATATAATGACTGTAACATCAGGGTGGTGGATGCAACTCTTCCTGATTTACGTGGCAACATATGTGACTTTGTTGAGGCCACACACCAAAATACTGAGGTCATAAATAGACATTGGGGTGAGACCTTGGCAATCCTTGACTGTGGCATGTCTGTGCTAGAGCATGTGTTGGGAGATGGGCATTAGCCACATGGATGTAGGTCAGCACCAACATCAGCTGAGAGTCTATGGGGCCAAGCTCCTTCACACTCTCATAGTGGCAGCGACCCCAGCACTACCAAAGGGGGGTGGCTGTGCACATCACAATGGAGCAGGCCATAGGCATGAGGTCCTGGCCGGTCCGGTCAGGGACACGGATCCAGAAGGCAGCAGTCACCATCAGAAATTAGTACTGCATCTGGCTTTGGGCCTGTTGGTGCCAGTGAGACCCCTGGCAGGACCAGTTTATGTGTCTGTGGCTGTAGATGGTGAACTGGACACCATGCCATGTATGGTCTGCAGCTGTCCAACATACCTCTGTGCAGGGCAGCCACATGACATGACTGCGTGCATACATACACACACATCTGTATAACAGGCAAGTCACCTCCAGACACACAAAGCACCTCTGCACAGCCCTTATATAGGATACCCCTCCAAACACACACACATATGGATGTCAAATGTATGGCCTAGCTTAGGTCTCTCGCAAACCCACACCACACCCTGTGTATATGATGATAACTGTGCCACATCCGTGTCATCCATACCATTGATGCAGGGGCATGCTTATATGGGTCTGATGCACAGGGTAATTATAGTATAGTGTAGCTATGTAATACTGTGTAAGGTGCTGTCTGCTTGCATTTGTTATGGTTGCACATAAAGGTGTATGTACCTTATTAGGCATGATGCATTATTGCTCTTAGTACCACTGATTGAATGTAGTATGACATGCTATATTATGTTTGTGTTCCAGATATTTGTGTGTCTGCAGGCTGTGGCCCTGCAGACATTACCAATGTGGAGTATGGCAGAGTGGAAATAAACCAACCATTTTATAGCCAAGGAACAACTTTATAGGTATGTTTACCTGGTGTGTATGCATGCAACAGTGTGTGATGGACACTGTTGTTAGACAGTGTGACCTGGTGTGCATACGCCTTGTCACAGACAGGTAGCATTCAGACACATCACCTCAGTTTTGTCTAGTACCACAGGTTCATACATACGGTTACTGAAGTACTGTCAGTAGGTCCCTCACAAGCTTAGCCATTAGCTTGACTGCAACAGATTCATGTGTCATCACCTGTTGTCCCTGCCATTTTTTTTCTCATACACTCAACCCCAATGCAGTTGGTGAGGGCATACATGGTACTGTGTATGACAGGTTTGTGGTATGTATTACTGAGTTCACTGGGTGGAACAGGGAGACAAAATGGTATGTCCTTTGCATGTACACAGTAAAGACTGACACAGGGGATGTGCATAAAGTAACACAAACACAGTTGGCAATGCACAGATTCATAAACCTACATATCCACTTTAATGTACTATAGTGCTGCATACACATGATATGCTCCACATAGATTATATGTGTGGGACATAACCCATTACATCTTACAACATGTAATGTTGTGAATGCCTTCATGGATGGTGAGATAACCAGCCAGAAATAGCAACTGGAGTCATCTATTGCCCCTTCAAGCCTGGACAAGTGATACAGTAACAGACAATGTCTCAGCATGATGTTTCAGTCAGGTATGATATCTGATGCTGGTATGTGTGTCAGTAAACCAACTCTGACCTATTTTGCAACAATATCACACACATGGCCATTATTAGGGGAAAAAGACCACATATGGGTTGCAAACATCCAGATATTCTGTAGACATCTGTATAGATAACTGGAATGGCCTGTACAATGGTTTAACATGCTGCATGTGAGGCAGATGCCATTAATATGCTATAAAGTAATGCCATCAGGAGTTGGTAAACAGGCGTGGATGGTATAACCCACACAGGATATGATTCTCACCCAAACACACAGTTGGCAGTATTGAGATTAGAACCCCTACCTATCTAGTTATTTCTACTATAGTATTATGCAGTTCTCAGATGTGCCACAAAGCTTATATGAATTTACCTTGTGCCTTGGTACATCTAAGTTGAATGACATCAGCATGACTTGTAAAGTAGGGTGATGAGAAGTGTACAGGGTGATACACAACTAAAAATGGTATACCTCACACACAATATGATGTTCCCACCACCACACAAATACACACACACACACACACACACACATACACACACACACACACACACACACACACACACACACACACTTGAAAATATTGAGATTAGAACACCTACTAATCTAGTTATTTCTACTATAGTGTTATGCAGTTATCAGAGGCACCATGGAACTTATAAGAATTCACCTTGTCCTGGGGTACTTCTAAGGTGAATGACATCAGCAGGTCTTGTAACGTAGGGTGCTGAGAAGTGTACAGGGTCGTACATAACTCAAAATGGTATAACCTACACATGATATGATTCTCACACACAGACACACACACACACACAAACATACACACACACACACACACACACACACACACACACACACACACACACACACACACACACACACACACACACACACACACACACACACACACACACACACACACACACACTTACTTGCTAGTATTGAGATTAGAACCACTGCTTATCTACTGATTTGTACTATAGTGTTACGCAGTTATCGCATGCACTATGGAGCTTACTGGGCTGGCAACTAGCCAAAGGTGCTTATAAGGGGAATGACTTCAGAAGAATTGATAAAGTAGGGCACTGGGTGGGAAACTTATCAAAATACTTCTTCTTGCAAACATACACACTTACACACACATTTGCTGGATCTTAGAGTAGATCCCCTGCCTATCTAGTGATTTGTATATAGTGTTACACAGTTAACGCATGTGCTAAAGAGCTGACTGGACTGACAACTGCCAAAGGTGCTGATAAGGGGAATGACATTAGCAAGGACTGATAAAGTGAGGCACTGGGTGGGAAACTTATTAAAATACTTCTTCTTACAAACATACACACTTATACACACACACAGTTGCGAGATCTGAGAGTAGAACCCCTGCCTGTTTAGTGATTTATACAATAGTGTTACACAGTTATTGTACACGCTACAGAGCTTACTGGGCTGACAACTCCCCAAAGGTTCTGATAAGGGCAATACATCAGTAGGACTGATAAAGTGGGGCAGTGTGTGGGAAACTTATCAAAATACTTTTTACAAGCATGCACACTTATACACACATTTGCCAGATCTGAGAGTAGAAGCCTTGCCTATCCAGTGATTTGTACTATAGTGTTACACGGTTATTGCACGTGCTATGGAATTTACAGGGCTGACAACTGGCTAAAGGTGTTGATAAGGGGAATGACATCAGCAGAACTGATAAAGTGGGGCACTGGGAAGTGTTGTGGGTGAGAATGGCCCAAAACTGTTTCACCTACAAACAAACAGTTCTTACAACACATGCATATCATTGTGCCTTTGTTCCACTTTTATTTCTGCCCTTGTCCATATATATCTATATATATATATATATATATATATATATATATATATATATATATATATATTTTGCATCCTGGTATTGTATGAGGAAGTCAGAACTAGCAAAGAAGTATTTAAGAGTGGTACAGGATATGTATGAGGGTAGTGTGACAGTGGTGAAGTCTGCAGTGAGAGTGACAGATCCGTTTAAGGTGGAGGTCGGATTACATCAAGAATCAGCTTTGAGCCCTTTCTTATTTGCAGTGGTGATGGACAGGTTGACAGACGAGAACAGACAGGTGGCCCTGTGGACTATGATGTTTGCAGATGACATTGTGATCTGTAGTGAGAGTAGGGACCAGGTTGAGGATACCTTGGAGAGGTGGAGATATACTCTAGAGATGAGAGGAATGAAGGTCAGCAGGACTAAGACAGAATATGTGTGTGTGAATGAGAGGGAGGATAGAGGAATAGTGAGGATGCAAGGAGTAGAGATGGCGAAGGTGGATGAGTTTAAGTACTTGAGATCAACAGTTCAGAGTAATGGTGAGTGTGGAAGAGAGGTGAAGAAGAGAATACAGGCAGGGTGGAATGGGTGGAGAAGAGTGTCAAGAGTGATTTGTGACAGACGGGTACCAGTAAGAGTGAAAGGGAAGGCCTACAAGAGGGTAGTGAGACCAGCTATGTTGTATGGATTGGAGACATTGGCATTGACAAAAAGGCAGGAGTCAGAGCTGAAAGTGGCAGAGTTAAAGATGTTAAGATTTGCACTGGGTGTGACAAGGATAGACAGGATTAGGAATCAGTATATTAGGGGGTCATCTCAGGTTGGACGGTTTGGAGACAAAGTCAAAGAGGCAAAATTGCATTGGTTTGGACATGTGCTGAGTAGGGATGATGGGTATATTGGGAAAAGGATGCTAAGGATGGAGCTGCCAGGTAAGAGGAAAAAAGGAAGGTCTAAGATAAGGTTTATGGATGTGGTGAGAGAGGACATACAGGTGGTTGGTGTGAGAGCAATATGCAGAGGACAGGAAGAAATGGAAACAGATGATTCGCTGTGGTGACCCCTAACAGGAACAGCCAAAAGAGAAGAAGAAGTCCAGACATCTTGCTGTCAGATGTTGGGAGTTATGGTTGTGGGTACAGAGTGCATTCTACTGTGCAGGCATGTCCATTATATGTAAAAGCAACCATCAGAAAAAAGGATTACTGAGAATAACCACTGGCGACAGTACCAAAAAAGCACTTATATTCACAAACGCCTTAGCACCTCGGCTACATATCCTTCAAGATATCCATTATATGTGTAGTATATTCCACATAGTACTGTGACTTCTAGGTATGTCAATGACAGAGCAATGGGTGTCACTGACATGCATAATTGTTACACTGCAGTTAACTGCATATGGCCCTGTCAAAGACAACACTGTACCTATGGCACTACAAGACAACTGCCAGGAGAACATGCTGGCCAGATCCTGACAGTATTAACCACACATACACATAGCTCATTGACCCCTGCATATTGTGGACAGGCAACATGTTTTCATGTGTATTTGTACAGCCCTGCTAATGTGTGCTATGCTAGTTCCCTGCAAACATACAAGTTACTCCATTTCTGTGGGTATATGGGGGGCACACCTGTCAACTGTACACATTTACACAGACTGTGCAGATGTTTGCTTTACATTTTGGTTCCATTTACCTTACTATTGTGCCCTGTCTTTGGGACTAGATGCATATCAGTAAAGAGCACAGGTCAGATTGTAATGGCATACATTTGAGTTTCAGACTTCGTACCTTTTATAGCCTTACTGCAACTTTGAGTCCTGCTGTGCTATCACTGTATGAGTCTATGGGGTGAGGGGGTGGTAATTCAACAGTGCCACCATTTGTGTGCCTTTATCAGACATATCACTCCGGTCTTCTACAGCTGACTTGCTGTGTGGGTGTGAGGGATGGGCATGGGACCCCCACACTGACATCCATGCCTGTGACCTATGACCCCCCCCCAGTTAGTTGTCCTCACACATACACTGCAGTGGGATTTGCCACCTTGGGTACTACTGCATAGTGTGTGGAGGCCAGTTTTGGACAGACATTTCCTGGTGTCCCACATAGCTGTCAGTTGTCTGCTGCTATCCCAGTAGGCCACGCCATTCCCTTGCATGCATGCAGCATTACCACAACTATGCTAGCAAAACATACTAAGCCATTCATTTATTGTTAAGAAGACTGACTTACCTTTTGCCTGCGGCAGTTGTGAGGACGGTGCTTGAGGGCTGCCTATGTTGGATGCACACAGTACACTGCCTATACATGGTAAGTTACAGGTAATGTGATGTGTGTGTCATCCATTTTACAGTGTGTGCGAGTCAGAGAGAGGTGTCAGTCCCTGGGGTCCCTACAGTGTCAATGTGTGTGTGCTATGCATTGCCTCTTTGCCAAGGCCTGAGCATACTGGGCATGCCCCTATCTGCCTACAGTAGCAAGCTCTGGGGCCTCCTCCTCTGAGTCCCTTTGTGCCTTTGGGGACCTTGGCAATGGTGGTGGGCTGTGTGGCCCTTCCCCTTGTTGTTCCTGATGCAGCTTTTTCTGCAGGATCATATTGTGTAGCATGGCACATACTATGAACATGTGTGCATATGTGGCTGTTGAGTACTGCAAGGCTCCAACACATATATCAAGGCAGCTGAACCATGACGTGAGCATCCCAAACACACTCTTTATAATGATCCTGGTTTGTGTGTGTGCCTCATTATGGCATTCTTGTGTGGGTGTGTGGGATATACTTGCATGATGGTCAGTTAGTTTTTTTAGCTATACTCCTAATGTTGATATTAAGGAATAGCAGGTCTGATGGTTGCTTATGTGTAAGTATGGTGTTATTAGGTCCTGGGTTAGGGTGAATGTCACCAGAGCTTAGTAATTTCTTTGTAATCATTAGTATATTCTTTAATTTGTGTGTTGTGTCCAAATTATATTTATATGATATTTTTGTTGTGCCTATGTTAGGTGTAAGCTTAACTTGCATGTGCTGTGTTGTCTTGACGTTGAATGATGAGGGACTTCTAGAGAGGTTATAATGTTTGTCTGTGAGTGTATGGATGTGTGCTATGTGGAATTTGAGATTGAGAGGAAGTGGATTTGTTTGTGGGGAGGTGATGTAAGCTAGAGTGTTAAGGATGAGGAGGACACAAGTATGTATTAATGTCATTGTTATGTAAGGTAGGTGATCTAATGTAATGCAACTTTGTTATGGATTAGTGGGAGGGGTTTGGGTTGTTTAGTGGAAGAGTGGATGAGGGTGGGGAGGCAAACAAGACCTTGAAGTGTGTTGATTAGATTCCAAAATCTAAAACCAACTAACGGCAGATATAAGGTGATCACAACAGCAGAACATGGTAGCATTATGGATCAGCACTGTATCATTTAAAAAAAAATGATTTTATTGTCATTCCCTCAGTGGCTTGCAATTTGTCTCTATTTCAGGGAGTCACATATGCCAGAATTGGATTATCCAAAAAATACCTCATGTATACAACTCTGTAGTGTTTAATAGAAATTACCCTACCTCTTTGCTGCCTGTTGTAACTTTTTCTTATTATGATGAGAGTACAGAGTGCTGTAGAGTAAATATGTCTTCAGTTCAGACCTAATAGCAAGCATATATACCCTGACACTTGATTGCCCAGCAGGGCAAGGCTCATTATTCACCCCTCACCAACCAAGCGACTAAGCAGCTCACCCTACTATTCAGACATGACCAAAGGGCAATTTCAGGTATACTCTTCAGTCCAGCTGGTGAACCTGGGTATCCTGAGGTAATGTTACAACTGCCTCATTTACACAGACAACCCTCTCCTCCTACCACAAAACATTAACATATGCAAGAGATGCAATTATATAGCTAAACTGGAGGCTAAGCTCTCTCCACCCAAGACTGGAACAAGCAGTCATGAGGCGAAGGTTAACACTTGCACCACACATCCAGCCTAACATAGACATACTAAATCAGTACTGGCAAAAAATACACATAAATACATGAAATCATACTCGGAGGCTCTAAATAAAAACCTGCAAAAGCATCACAGACCTCCATAGCAGACACCCAAATAACCTGCACCTCCTGTCACAAACTAGACAACACATAAAATACAAAATCAGTGTGCCGCACAATCTCAGCCCTTAAGGCAAAATAACATACCTAACACACTAGTAATAGGCAACTCTATAGTCAGGCACACTGACATCTCACTCACTAGGCTGGACAAGGAGAAGGTTACTGTTAGCTGCCTGTCCGGAGCCAGAATCCGCCACATAATACAAGCACTCAGGTCACTCCAGAACAAGTACAAATATGACTCTGTCATTGTTCATGTTGGTGTGAATGACCTGAGATGTACCTCCCTAGACCACATGAAAAGAGACATGGAATAGCTCTCTAATCATGTAGCCCAGGCAGGTATGACCCTGACCCTGAGTAGCATCCTGCCCTCACCAAGAATGATACCACAGTATAAAGGAAAAAAATGATCAATTTCAACAATTGGCTAAGCTTCTGGTGTCATTCAAAGGGGATCCAGTGTCTGTCAGCCTGGGATGGCATGCTCAACAGGCCTCATTGCTTTGCAAGAGACGGCTTGCACCTGTCACCTTTAGGCTTTCGAATACTGGCCAAGGATCTTGCTGCCCCCATAGTGCCTTTTTTAGGTAAGGCTCAAAAGTCAATCCCACCTCCATAAACAGCACAAATAAAAAAATGAGGGTTATGCTACTCAACACCAGGAGTTTAAATCTCAAAATGCATGCGCTCAAAGCACTCCTCAGTATGGAGAACGTTGACATCTGTGCAGTAACTGAAACCTGGTTCAAGGCTCCACAGAGCACCCCAGCACTACCAGGCTACAACTCATACCACAAATTTCGGCCACAGAACATGGACCAAAACACAAAAGGAAGGGGTGTATCCATATTAATCAAGGATACCTACATCTCCAGGTTAGTGGCGCAGCATGATACCTCTGAGATCATCCATGTGCAACTAACATCAGTCAAATCTGTAATGCAAATTGTGGCCTGCTACAGATCACCCTCCATGACCCAGGACCACCACTCCGCCTTTCTGGAGACACTGGAAAACATGAAGGTTCTACGGAACACCCTGATATTGGGCAATTTCAATTACCCTACCGTTAACTGGGAAATATACTCAAGTACAAACTCCCAGGTCCAGCGCTTTCTGGAATTTATCAACTCAAATGCCCTGGATCAGCTGGTAAACTCCCCTACCAGAGATGAAAACATATTGGACCTGGTCATCACCAACATGGGTGACAGGTGTTCCACACCAGAGGTTAACCCATCACTGGTTAGATCAGACCATAAACAAATCACTCTGGATGTCCACACCTCACCACCACCCCCAACTAAGGAAACCACAGTAAAAAACTTTTCTAAAGCAAACTTCACCTTACTTAAGACAGAGATGGTAAGTTACACAGCCCCCACGCTAAAGGAAAATGCTGCCCAAGATGCAGAAACCTTTAGAAATGCACTCTATGAGCACCTACAAGGATGCATGGATCGTGCCATCCCTAGCAAAACTACGACTCACTCCCCTAAGAGAAAGAAACCAGTCTGATGGATCCTTGCCATAAACAGGTTATACAATAGAAGGAGGAAACTATCTCAGAAAAAAAGCAAATCCCAAGACGGAAAGAGATCCCTGATCAGTATCAGTAAGAAATTAAGGTCCCTCATAAAATCCTCCAAGGCTAACTTCAAAAGAAAAATAGCCAAGGATTCGAAAGATAACCACAAAGCCTTCTTTAGCTATGTCAAGAATCTAAGTGGAAACTCACAGATATGCTCTGAGCTAGTGCAAGGCTCATTATTCACCCCTCACCAACCAAGCGACTAAGCAGCTCACCCTACTATTCAGACATGACCAAAGGGCAATTTCAGGTATACTCTTCAGTCCAGCTGGTGAACCTGGGTATCCTGAGGTAATGTTACAACTGCCTCATTTACACAGACAACCCTCTCCTCCTACCACAAAACATTAACATATGCAAGAGATGCAATTATATAGCTAAACTGGAGGCTAAGCTCTCTCCACCCAAGACTGGAACAAGCAGTCATGAGGCGAAGGTTAACACTTGCACCACACATCCAGCCTAACATAGACATACTAAATCAGTACTGGCAAAAAATACACATAAATACATGAAATCATACTCGAGGCTCTAAATAAAAACCTGCAAAAGCATCACAGACCTCCATAGCAGACACCCAAATAACCTGCACCTCCTGTCACAAACTAGACAACACATAAAATACAAAATCAGTGTGCCGCACAATCTCAGCCCTTAAGGCAAAATAACATACCTAACACACTAGTAATAGGCAACTCTATAGTCAGGCACACTGACATCTCACTCACTAGGCTGGACAAGGAGAAGGTTACTGTTAGCTGCCTGTCCGGAGCCAGAATCCGCCACATAATACAAGCACTCAGGTCACTCCAGAACAAGTACAAATATGACTCTGTCATTGTTCATGTTGGTGTGAATGACCTGAGATGTACCTCCCTAGACCACATGAAAAGAGACATGGAATAGCTCTCTAATCATGTAGCCCAGGCAGGTATGACCCTGACCCTGAGTAGCATCCTGCCCTCACCAAGAATGATACCACAGTATAAAGGAAAAAAATGATCAATTTCAACAATTGGCTAAGCTTCTGGTGTCATTCAAAGGGGATCCAGTGTCTGTCAGCCTGGGATGGCATGCTCAACAGGCCTCATTGCTTTGCAAGAGACGGCTTGCACCTGTCACCTTTAGGCTTTCGAATACTGGCCAAGGATCTTGCTGCCCCCATAGTGCCTTTTTTAGGTAAGGCTCAAAAGTCAATCCCACCTCCATAAACAGCACAAATAAAAAAATGAGGGTTATGCTACTCAACACCAGGAGTTTAAATCTCAAAATGCATGCGCTCAAAGCACTCCTCAGTATGGAGAACGTTGACATCTGTGCAGTAACTGAAACCTGGTTCAAGGCTCCACAGAGCACCCCAGCACTACCAGGCTACAACTCATACCACAAATTTCGGCCACAGAACATGGACCAAAACACAAAAGGAAGGGGGGTATCCATATTAATCAAGGATACCTACATCTCCAGGTTAGTGGCGCAGCATGATAACTCTGAGATCATCCATGTGCAACTAACATCAGTCAAATCTGTAATGCAAATTGTGGCCTGCTACAGATCACCCTCCATGACCCAGGACCACCACTCCGCCTTTCTGGAGACACTGGAAAACATGAAGGTTCTACGGAACACCCTGATATTGGGCAATTTCAATTACCCTACCGTTAACTGGGAAATCTACTCAAGTACAAACTCCCAGGTCCAGCGCTTCCTGGAATTTATCAACTCAAATGCCCTGGATCAGCTGGTAAACTCCCCTACCAGAGATGAAAACATATTGGACCTGGTCATCACCAACATGGGTGACAGGTGTTCCACACCAGAGGTTAACCCATCACTGGTTAGATCAGACCATAAACTAATCACTCTGGATGTCCACACCTCACCATCACCCCCAACTAAGGAAACCACAGTAAAAAACTTTTCTAAAGCAAACTTCACCTTACTTAAGACAGAGATGGTAAGTTACACAGCCCCCACGCTAAAGGAAAATGCTGCCCAAGATGCAGAAACCTTTAGAAATGCACTCTATGAGCACCTACAAGGATGCATGGATTGTGCCATCCCTAGCAAAACTAAGACTCACTCCCCTAAGAGAAAGAAACCAGTCTGATGGATCCTTGCCATAAACAGGTTATACAATAGAAGGAGGAAACTATCTCAGAAAAAAAGCAAATCCCAAGAAGGAAAGAGATCCCTGATCAGTATCAGTAAGAAATTAAGGTCCCTCATAAAATCCTCTAAGGCTAACTTCAAAAGAAAAATAGCCAAGGATTCGAAAGATAACCACAAAGCCTTCTTTAGCTATGTCAAGAATCTAAGTGGAAACTCACAGATATGCTCTGAGCTAGTGCAAAATAGCACAAAATATACTGAACCCACTGATATTGCCAACATCCTGGCAGATAGAATCAGTGCAAACTTCACCCCCTCTCACCCCCAAAAGGGCCCACAGCAATACCGGAAAAATGTAGTGTCCCGTAAATCACAGACTCACAGGTAAAAAGAGCCCTTTCAAAAGCCAAAAGCACAGCATCATTGGGGCCAGATGGTGTGCCAGGCTGTGTCTTGCAAGAAACTACAGAACAAACTAACCCCCCACCTAAACACACTGTTCAACCTCAGCCTCTCCACAGGCTATGTGCCCATAGAATGGCGCACAGCAACGGTTATTCCACTCCACAAAGGAGGGGCCACAACTGACCCTGGTAACTATCGCCCCATAAGCCTGACTAGCCTGGTCTGCAAGGCTATGGAGTGCATCATCATGGAACTCATTAACAAAGACATTGTGAACCTCCAAACACTTGACCCGACCCAGTTCGGCTTTATTAAGGACAGATCATGCCTACTAAACATTGTTGACTTCTTCGAGACAGTCAACAAGGCCATAGATGAGGGGAAGATAGTTCACACAGCCTACCTTGACCTCGCCAAGGCTTTTGACACCATTCCCCACTCGGGAATTATAGAAGAACTCACCAGCCTGAACATAAACCCCTACGTCACGAGATGGGTTGCCAACTGGCTTAAAGACAGAACTCACACTGTAAAAATAGCGGGCTCCAGGTCCGACTCTAAACCAGTCACAGTGGTGTCCCACAAGGCTCGGTCCTGGGACCCCTACTGTTCAGCATATGCTTCTCAGAAGTACAGGCAAACACAGGAGGATATGGCTAACCAAGTTCGCCGATGACTGCAAACTGGGAGCCATAAT